>NW_022726550.1:584819-585194 GCF_011630105.1 Anneissia japonica
GGTGGGGGGAGCCGTTATGCGAATTACGTATGACCCCGGCGGGGTCAAGAGGGCGAATCCCCCTGTGAAGTAGCGCACTCTGAACGTTCTTAGGACTGTTTGAGAGGATAAAGTGAAAATTGAAATAGATGCATTATAAATAAGCGCAAAAATAATTATATAATATATCAACAGTGGCAGATCCAGGAATTCGAAAGAAAGGTGAACCAGGGAGGGACTTTCACAGACCGAAGAACCACCCACCTCAGCCCCACCATGTTGGGGCTGAGGTAAGAAAATTTATGATTAGGGCATCTCTAGATGGCCGGAAATTACACTCTCGCACTTCAATTTGAATATATTTTTCTTTTTTTTTTCCTTAAAAAAATGAAGGGG
>NW_022726550.1:585202-588013 GCF_011630105.1 Anneissia japonica
AAATGAAGGGGGGGGGGGCCTTGAATCCACCTCTGCTCAAAACATTCCTTATCCAGAATAGTCTTAATCACGAAAAATGGACATGAAAAACCAGATCACATCCTAAAAACAAACAGCATTCACTAAGACATACACCAGGAGCCGACTCGATGGAGTTTAAGGTCATACCCAGGGAAGGGCACAGATCTGTTTTGAAAGGTGGAGGTGGAGGGCATTTTGTGAGTCGACACCCACCTCAGCCCCACAATGGTTGGAGCTGAGGTGAGAAAAGTTGAGGAAATAGTACCTCTAGATGGCTAGAAATGACACTTTTAGTAAAATTCATCATCATCACATCACCATTAGTCAAAATGAAGCGCCAAAAAAAAATTCTCATGATCTTTCATCAGGGATTTTTGACAACCATATCGATCTTATTAATGTGTGTGTGTATGTATACCATAGAAAACAAAGCTTAAAACATTGTCTTTGAGTATGTACTCTACATAGGCCTACTTCAAAAACGTGATTTCACAACCACCTCAGCCCCACCATGGCTGGGGTTGAGGTGAGAAAATTTGAGGAAATAGTACCTCTCGAGATGGCCGGAAATGACACTTTTATATAGTAAAATTCATCATCATCACATTACCATTATAGTCAAAATGAAACGCCAACAAATTTCTCATGATGTTTAATCAGGGATCTACTTAATATCCAGGACAACTTAGGCCTAATTATAACTTACTAAGCTTTATACTATATTATGATCAACAAATCACAACTTTTTTTTCGCATTTTGCACAATTTTCTTCACTTTTTATTGTTATTAATATTAATATCAATTATTACTATTGTCATCATCATCATCATTGTTATTATTATTATTACTCTTAGTAGTAGTATTATTTAACAAACATTTAAAGAAACTTGCAAAAGGATAAAAACGAAATTGAACCACAGTATCGCATTTCTATCTTAAAAGACCTGGCCTGAGATTTATGGATTTAAGATTTGTTTAAATCACGCTTAGGCCTATGTGTTCTATTATGCCTATGTATAACTAGCCTGGGTTCCAGGCCCTAATTTTAAGTTACTCACTCTTTATTGCACTTAGTGCGCGCCATACCTAATTTAATTGGCGTCCCATACTCGATTTCTTTTTTTTCGAATTATTATTATTCCGCTTATTCCGTCTATCTCTAAATTAACTTTCTCGTTGGTGGCGCTGTCCAGAATGAGAAAAATAATAACAAATAAGTGACTTGTAGCAAGTCTAATGTATAACGTGTACTGATGCATATTTACATGTTTAGAAGTATTCATTTTGAGTGATCCCAGGAAAGAATTTGTATTGGCTCAAGAATAAGCTTTAAAATTTTAACACTGTGTACAAAGGGGGGAGCCGCGGCTCCCACGGCTCCCCCCCCCCTGGATACGTCCCTGACTGTAGTTATAGTTCAAGTGAATTTCATTTTCAGAGAGGTTGTTACTCAGAAAAATGTTAAAAAGTCTTGAGCATGTACAATCATGCTTTAATATAAATTTGTGCATGATAATGGCTCAGTTAATTTTATTTGCATTGATTCAAATACGTCCCGAGAGCTGAAACAAAGTCATATCGCGATAAATGTACAGATCAGCTGATGTAACAAACTTGAAAGTAGCGCATGCTCAAAATACATTCTATATATTAAGAAGAGTTATGAATAATTACCGTATTGAGAGTAAGTAAGTATTTATTTGGAAATTTTACCAACATTTACGAAAAGAAAATTCCATGGAGACTATGGCCGTATTCGTTTTTGAATTCTGTTAGCCTACAATTATTTTTTTAACTTCAATGTGGGTAAATATTATAATTTTTATTTTCTGAAATTTAATCTAAATTATATTAACGCAAATGTTGTTGCTAAACTGACTAATCGGCCATATTTTTTTTTTGGTCACGTGCATAACTTTGTTAACGCATTCTGGTTACGTTAATTTTCGTTGTCAACGAAGTCTATTTTACGAGTCCATTTTATGTTTCTGTTCTATCGCCTGGTTACCAAGTGTAACAAAGATAATCATCAAATATCGAAAATAACTAAAGCAGTAAGAAAAGTCATTGGCAAGGATGTCGAAAGTATAAATGATCTCTGTGACGAATAATGTGCTCAAAAAATTGGATTTAATTATCACTGACAATACTCATCCACTAAATAAGTGTATAAATTTTAATAGATCAGGTAGGATTTGCCAACCTTGTGTGTAAACAAACAGATGTAAAAGCTCATTCTTGCCTTATGCCTGTCATCTGTTTAACGAAGTATTCACCAGATAGTATTATCTTTTTTCGGTCTTTTATATTTAAAAAACTCTTTTACACTTAGACTGTAGGCCTAATTAGAGGCCTATATTGTATATTTTTGCACTGTATAGTTTTATATTTATAGTTGTCTTGTATTTTTATCTGTGTGTATATTTTTGTCTATTCCTCGCTCTGGAAAGCAAATTTCATGTAGGCCTACTTTGCTTGTACTGTATATGACAAAATGGAATATTGAATCTTGAATTTTGAACTAGTCGAATGAAAATAATACTCAACGAAAATTCGTACTCAACGAAATGGACCAGTCGAATAGCCCTATGTTGCGATCGTGATGCTATTTTTATAGCTTTAGTTTGCATTCGCAAGCTAGGCATAGGGCTGCCAAAGATACTAGAAATACAAGATAGAGTTCTCGCATTGTAAAAATGAGGCGGAAGTCGTGCCCAACGTAGGCGGCGCCCTTCTTTTTAACCATGCAAGTTTCCTATACTTCGTGCCCAACGTACAGGGCGCCCTTC
>NW_022726550.1:588075-588423 GCF_011630105.1 Anneissia japonica
CTGTATTGTTGTTTTATTCTTTACTGATTCATGATTATGCTTTAATTGTTTTGTGTATTATTTGGATAATAGCAACGATTTCTACCGCCACCAAGGAGGTTATGTATTCACCGATGTCACTGTCTGGATGTCTATTCCAGTTTGTTTTTAAATCTAGTTATCTTTGTTGAGAATTGATAATAAAATACGCGACGACTTGGTAACGAAAGCTTGGCGCAAGTTTTTTTAGATCCAGCTGTAGGGGGCGTCCCATTTTTCGTATTCCCACCATGCATTTCGGTGGAACACGGTGGAACACTTTTTTTGTGTGGAGAACTCTATCTTGTATTTCTAGTATCTTTGATAAAA
>NW_022726550.1:588824-592495 GCF_011630105.1 Anneissia japonica
CAGTATATATTCGCAACGTCAGAAACAAAAAAGATAGAGAGAAATAATCGGTAAGTTTTCTGCAAACCAATTTTTAAGTGTCGTCATTCGCCATAGCATGATCTCGGGCATTGTCATCATGGCGGGTCGGCACACGATTATTGTGTAAAGGGCCTACCTGTAGGGTCGTTTTTCTATGCAAGGAGGTATAAAAATTTTTATACCTCCTTGTTCTATGTGACTAGTAGTAGCCTACATTATATAACCAAGGAGGTATAAAAATACCTCCTTGATGTAATCAGCTTTCTCAATGGAATCAGAGTGCCTAGGCCTACATTACTTTCTTCGCAAGTGTATCTTAATGATGAAGCAAACCTCAATATGTATGAGCTATGGTATGAGGTAGATTTACTCTGAAGTGAAGCTAGGCCTAGGCTAGAGGTCCCTAATTTGTTTTGGAAATTCTGTAAACGATTGATTGATTGGTACGGTATCCCATCATTTCGGTCGCGGTGTATGGAGCGCCGAAGGCGCGACCTCGAATGTATAATAATATTCTAAGCAGTATAGGCCTGGCCTACCGTTTGTTAAACACGAAAACAGTCATTTTCATTTTACTGTTTTTTTGACTAATTGTAAATATACTATTTACTATATTGCAGCATCAATTGGTATTACATTCAGTATTTTCTTTTTACAGAAACACCCTTTTATGATATATGTGAATGGGAAAGAGTTAACAGTATTATAACGTAATATGTGTAATTATTTATGGCAGGAGATGTCTGGAGACTAGAGGAAAATAAAGAAGAAAAAAATTATTGCAAATATACCATCTAAATTATAAATACTACTTGGAGTATATTATACTTTCTTCTTAGATTTACCTGGACCTATGTGCTTGGCAGGCCACGCATATAGGGTTTTTAATTCATTTTTGCGGGCCACTAACAAAGTCGCTGTCAGGCAGCACTTTGCCCACCTGTGCTCTAGACCCTCCATTTGTAATAATGTAGTCCCCTGGGGGTACCATGGACTGTCTCGAATTCCTGGATCCGCCACTGATACTTACTGCTATAACTATCAGTAACTATGGACTTTTCCTCCTTGCCATAATAAGAACTGATGTTGAAACTATAAAGTGAAAAAATCTTTAAACAATTTTAGAAGTAAAAAATACAATCAAACCACTAAACCTAATTCTTCCCTTTTCCTATCCAAAAGCAGGCAATACTGCACCTGTTATGTAACATTATTGACTGCTGCTACGCTACGTGATTATCATATTATTGCCTGTCAACCTGTTACTGTACTGCTCAATGTTTTATAGTTGATTGTTATTCAGTGCCAGGTTTAGAGGGTGGAAAAATTGGGGAAGCCTGGTGGCACAGTGGCAGTGCCACCGGGATTTCAGGGGGAAAATTGCACTTGTGTCACCTCAGCAAAAATACTATGGATCCGCCACTGTTTTTATTGTATTGTTATTTTAGTTGTTTATGATATTATTTTTCATTCCTCAGGTAAAATGTATAATCCACTAGTTTCAGATGTAGGTCAGAGTTCAAACACTGCTGAAGATGAGATGGAGAAAGAGCCATCTTGTTGCTCACCAACCCATTCCAAGTTAAAGACATCTCCTATCAAAGTGTTCAGTTTGATCCATATTTTGTGTGGTGCATTGGCCATTGGATTGGGCATCGTAGCATGTGTCTTTGGTTGCATGTACCCCGGAGCCGGCATTGCGGCTGGTGTAGCAGTAAGTCACAGTTTAATTTTTAAGTTCTAAGCTAAAACTTACCCCAACACCTTTTTTTTTGACTTTTAAAAGCAAAGTGTTCTTTAATTACCATAGATGGGATCTTTCTCAATAGGAGGTGCATTTAATTGGAGATGGTCTTTATACAGTACAGGGAGACAGTTATTCTATTGTTTCATGATTCTAAAAGCCTGTTTGCTGTGAATTTTTTTTATCATTTCTTCATACAGTTTGTTGCAACAGGTGTTGTTGGAATGTGCGTGGTAAAACATGGAGTCTTGGTATGTACAGTATTACCCTATATTTCGTACTGTAAAAACATTTTCCCTAATGAAAATACTGATGGCACAAGATAGAACAGTCTTGTTTACTGTTGTTGCTACTGTAAAACAAGTACCCTTAATTATTAACTTCAACTTGAAAAATAAAATATGTTTTACTTTTTTCATGAAAACAATAAAACAATAAGAAGTAATAACTATTTATTATTTTACAGTAACTTAGAACTGTAAATGCATTATATTTACTAATTGTTTATTTTATAAATTAAGGCACATTTCAGCCTGACTATAAAATAAGGCTTGCGCTGGGAATGTATCCTCTCCACGATAATTAGCCTTAGAAATCTGTTCATGTCAGAAAATAAGTGCCAATTTCCACGCAAATTTTGCAGAAAATTACGCCTCGACATATCTGTCAATATATGATTAATGTGTTGTGCAGTAGTTACGATTCCGTGCACTTGTGATTTTTGTGCAGATTTGTCCTAGTTTCATTTGACCATGCACAATTTGCAGTATATGGCATTTTCAGTGTAATTGCACTATAAGAGATATTCCAAACCTTCCAATACTTAGTCAGTTGTAGATCCAGGAATTCTAAATATAGGGGTCCAGGAAGGGACTTTCACAGACGGAGGATCTAGAGAACATCAGTTCCACCGTTGTTGGGAAGGAGGTAAGAAAATTTATGATTATGACACCTCTAGTTGGACAGCAATGAAACCCTCAAACATAAATTTAAATATAATTTTTTTTTTCCTTCATTTTTTTTTCTAATTTAAAAAAATTAATGATGGCCCGCATTGCCTCTTTTAAATCCACCACTGGTAGGGTGATATTTTTTTTAATTCCTTGTTTAGAGCACCTAATTTGGGAAAAATCTTCATCGGCGGATGGAAAAAAAATAAAATAAAATTTGATTTTTTAATTTAGCAAAACGTACTTGAGTGAAGGAGATGAAATAATAAAATTGTATTTGCGAATTAAATTTTGGGATTTAGGAACTACCACTAGCTAGCACTTTGTGTATGTCGCGATCGATCGTAGGAAAACACACTCTAATTATTTTGATATAAGTTTGCTTCGATTTTTTTAATGCTTTTATGTATTTTTGTGAAAAAATAGATAGGCCAGGCCTATTCACGTTCCTTTCTGGTAAAATTCTACGTGCGGTGTTGTAAAATAAAAATCAGAATAATTTTTTTCGTTAATTTCCAGTTATTCACAGCGGCGGGTGCGCTAAACAGATCAAAAATAAAAATTTATTTTTATTTCAAATCTACATTTTCAACTTGCGGTGGGTTTGCGAAACAAGGACTAAATAAGTATCGCCTGGGGTCGAAATAATTGTTAAATTAACATTACTGCAGTAAGTGTGGCACCATACAGTTAAATTGTTAAGTACTTTAATATTTGTTTGGTCTGCAGGCTGCAGTGTATGGGTTTTTGAATATTTTTAGCTTTCTGATGAGTATTGCCCTGATGGTGCTTATGTTGGCTGCTTCACCTGTGAGAGAAGGCAAATATAGAAAAACTTGCAGCAGTCATGAATGTAGGAATTACCCTAATAACTGTTGTTATGATTGGATAATATTCATGCCGGTATGAAACATTTTAATATCTTTATTTATTCATAATATAAGACAACATTGTTT
>NW_022726550.1:592639-613725 GCF_011630105.1 Anneissia japonica
CGCTACAACTCTGAGTTTGCGCAACACAAATTGGGTCAAAATTTGCTGTTTGAAAAAAAATATGGTACGTTGATCATCGAATTTTTGATATTGTATTTGTTCTTCAATGTATGGTATTATTTTTATTTTTACGGACTAAAAGACAGTATGGGTATTTTTCTCGCCCTCTGCATGAAGACAATTACAGTAGTAAAGGGGACACCTACAGAAAAATTTTTACCATAATAATGAGTGTGCCCTGAAGGTGGCCCCTTATTTAAGGTAACGCTAAGCAAAAATATGAAATTGTCCCATAATGGGGGTGTCCTAAATGCCCTTATTTAGGCCCCACTTCCCAAAATTTTTTCTCTGGGATCCAAGTTGCAACAAATCTAACTTTAATAGTGTATTGCGCAGCAACTTTTATAAGATCCCCTAAATTTGATGCTCATGTTTTAATCACTATTCGACATTGGTATTACATCGTTGTTTGCTTATTCATTGGCGGATTCAGGAATTCGTAATAGAGGGGTTAGGGAGGGACTTTAATAACAGATAGATGGTATACCCACCTCAGGCACAGTGTTAAAAAAATTTGTCTGGCCCAAGCCTGACTGCTCTAAAATCCCGAAAATATAGGATCGGACATTTTGCAGAAAGTGTTCTTAATCTTTAAATAATATATTTCATAAACTTAATTTTAGCCCTGTGGTGACCAACCAGAATATCTGGGGATATTTAATTGCTACTCTTAGGCCTAAAATCAGGAGCGGATTTGGGGGTGGCCCCTCACACCTTTTGGAAATAAAAAAAGAAAAAGAAACAATTGATCGCCAAAGATACCTCAGAGTTTATTTTTGGGCACCTAAAAAACAAAAATTTCGCAAGGAAATTCCCCTGGATTCCCTAGGGTAGTGTTGTGTCTATCAGCTCCCTTTCGGGGGTCCCCCTTTTGGACATATCTGGATCCGACCCTAAAAATTACACGACAGCGTTTCAGTTTTAAAGTTTTACTTGTTTTTAAACAGTGAAATTTTTAGATTTACACAATCATGTTATGGTATAGATATAAGATATTCATTGTGCGCATATAATAAAATATTGTTCTAATGAGGGTTCGCTTAAAATAGTGTTTTCAAGCTGTCAGGTGTGTTAAAGACTTTACTCACATGTAAATTAGCGCATATGATTTTTTTACAAACCTACAGTACTCGCAACCAAATGCAGAAGTTTGAAGAACCACTTCTGGGTTGTAACCTATATTTTGGGAAGCATGGATTTAGGGGCCATTAAACACATTCTTACAACTTAAAAATGATGTTGATTTTTTTTTTTTTTTTTTTAGTTTAATTGGCAAACAATAGATTTACGAACCTGTCAACTCTCTATGCAAATAAAATTGCAAATAAAATAAAACATTTTAACATATTTTTATTTCATTTTTTTCATTAATTTGGATTTTTAAATTTTGGCTTGGCCCTGGGTGCCTTTGGCGGCCATAGTGTGGCGCAAATCTATGTGTCAGTGGCATATCTACAGGGAAAGCATGCACCCCAAAACATTACTCGCACACCCCCAGCCGCCCCCTCCCCAAAAAAAAAATCACGGTCAAGTAGTTAAAAATCACCTTATTTTGCAAATTAGCGCCCCTCAACTGATATCGAGCCCCCTACTTCACCTTCGCGCTCCCCATCATACCCCCATTTCAAGACTTCTAGATAGGCCACTGCTACGTGTTCCCTATCCTAACTTAGGCGAGAATTATCCGAAGAGTCAAGTGATCAACTCCAGTTAAAACTTGAGGCTAGCCACATTTGAATCTTGGTCTTCAGCACAAGAACTTGGAACATTACCTCATGTTTGTTTCTCATTTTAGGATGAACATCAAGCTGTTTCAAACTCTGTTCAGAGAACTAGTGCCAATTTGACAGGTAACATTTTAATTTGATCATACAAAGTTGATGCAGACCAACGAATGAATAACAAAATCTTAAAAATTGCCATTATATTTAATTAACATTGTAGATGAAAGTTCACCACTGAGTGGCCAGTCACCAGCCATGAAGCGATGCTGGAAACCTTGTGAGAGCAAATGTCACCGCAATCTCACCATCACCCTAAGTGTGATCGATATCATCATCGGGGTCATCAGTGTTGCGTTTGGAATCTTGGCGGTGTTTGTTGAGACCCGATTTGCACATGTCGGAATACCTATCTGGACTGGATTACTGGTAAGGCAGCGAATTAAGTCTTGAAAAAAACTAAGCACTCAAACCATAAACAGGTGGTTTAGAACATTTTACAAATATAGTGGAAATGCTGTTCAGATGGGGGTTGAACCAGCCAGGGGTTCCCCCCCCCCAACCAGGGAAAAAAACAACATTCGTCAAAAAAAAAAATGTATATTTTACTTATTAGTAGACTTTAAAATCGAATAAATTAACCTTTGACACCCCTAAATTGTCAGTCCTATTCCAAGAGATTTTGGGCGATGTCTGTGACATCAGACAAAATCTAATTTTCAGCCTCCATTGGGCAAATCCTGGCGCCACTGAAAGAGGAATAATGTGGATCTATTTTTATTACCTGCATTGTTGTTTCTCTTCTCCGGGTTGTGCCCGGTAGACTTCCACTATGGCTTCACCCCAGTCCCTACCAAAATTTGTCGGAGCCCTCCACTTCGTCTCCCCTCCCTCACCCCACCCACCTTCCTATCAGACTAATCTATTGGAATTTTTTACAGTTGTAACCATAAATATCAGGATTCAGTTTCAACAACTAAAAGTCATTCAAGTACAGTATTTTAATTTAAACATTTTCCATTTTTTAACAGATATTTACAGTGACTGGTATTTTTGGTCTGTTGAGTGTCACAAAGAAGGGGTCGTATGTAAGTAAATAGACAGATAGATAGATATTTGTATGTGACATTGGTTTATACGATTTTTTTTATGACAGCCTTTGTTGAATGTGCTTCATACTGTAATTAAGAACTAATATAATGTAATGTAGAGAGAGCAGCTTAGCTCAGTCGGCTAATCTGGTGGTAGCCGCTGTGTGTGCGCTGAACCGTGGAGATCTCTAGGTCCCCGGTTCGTTCAATTCCCATCGCTGCCTCTCCTTGTGTTTCAGCTAGAAGGCTGAAATACAAGTTACAATAGACGTTTAAGGCATTGGTCCCATGTGCATTATGGCCCATGTGCACGTTAAAGAACGCAGTACACTCTTCGGAAAAGAATAGGGGATTGTCTCCCGGTGTACTGCCCAATCACCACCAGAAGGACCCCACTGGAAATAAGTCTTTTTCTAGACTTTCGTGGGCTATCCTTGATGTTTACACCGAATAAATCCAATCCTAAGACTGGATTGACAAAGAGATAAACAGCAAGAGTAAAGCAAATGCATCAACAGCTGGTCACTAAAATATGTATTGTATTGAATGCCAGCAAAACTTAGACCCAAGTACTGAACTGCTTTCATTGATTACTGTGTAATATCCTGGTATTCAAACTACTGTATTTTTTGCAACCCAAATTAGGGGGAGGGGGGCGCCAATTATAATGTTGGGTTGTCGGACGTTTAATGGCGGATAATCATAGACAGTTTAATACTAGCCTGGAGCTATCTCGCTATTTGTTTTTGTTCTATAAAGTTCTGTTTAAACTATCAAATTTTCTTTGACGAATAACTGATGTAAATAAAATAAATTCCTAATATTTACAAATTAACCAAAGACGTGGCTGCATAATAATGTCTGAAACAAGCATAATTGAAATACTGTAGTGTACAGTTAATAATCTTTATTTTCTCATTGATATACAGATATGACACAATGTCACACTTTTGATAGTGATAATTTCTAGTAGATTAATTATTAATTTAATCTTCAATGTATTTTAGCATTATGAGGTATGCAGAGTATTTAAATATTCCATGCATAAATTGTCAATGATTCAGGAACATTACAGCTCTACAAATGGTCAAAGTATATAATAATTTAATTCAAACCTCTACCTCTTCCAGGACTTGTCTGATCATAAGAGACTGACTTATTTTTAATATAATGTTTTAGTAACATAATAATTGCAACTTGCAAGATCAACACAACACAAATACCCTGCAGTGCAGATAGAGCCTAGACCTACATGTATTTCGGGATCGATATTAAAATAAACTTCATTTTTCGGAAGACTGCTTAGTACCAAAACCTATTAACTATGATTGTTTTAGTATTGTTGTTAAATAACTGAAGCTTACTTGAAAGAAAAAGTATGTTTTATGCGCCAATTCTTCAAGTTCCAAATCTTCGCGGCGAAAAATTGGGGCCCCATCCATTCCCATGTGATTTCTCATTTTGTTAATTTGTTGAAATTTATTTACTCAACTGACAGCCATCTCATTGAATGAGGTCGGCGCTGAATGCAAAATATTGTAACATGGAGGATAAACAAGGTGATTCTACCACGGATCTAGGCCTGCCTTGCCATGGAGTTGTTATTTAGATAAACAACTTAAATAACAACTCCCTGGCCATACAATAAGTGGCCCAGCAGGGGCCCCAAGTTTCTGTGTAACGAAAGCACTGTAATATCCTAGAGACAGACCAGTGTGCTTTCAGGGGAAAAGCTCCATTGTCCCAGTTTATAAAAGACCAGGAATCCAAATGTTAATGGAAGTTTCCTTCACTGTTGTTTTTTGAATGGACAAATCGGATAAACGACAAATAATACACATCTGTGTTTCACGAAAGTAGTCTAATAATTTCTCACTTTTCATTTCAGATTCCCTGTTTCTTTTCGCTTTCAATTCTAGCATTTCTGATGTCTATTAACATGTTCACATGGGCTTCTGTTAATATATCGGAAGGGTATAGTGATCACGATTCCATATATGGCTGTATCGATTGGAGTTGCAAAACTAAAACAACACCAACTACTTACATGAGCTACTATCCATTCTATCCCTACTCCTACTATACAGAATATCCTAATTATTGTTACGATTGTGTGCCTGGTTGCTGTGAAAATGGCTACACTTATATAGAGAAGAACACAACAAATAAGGTATGAATCACTTAATACGTTTGGTTCTCCACTGCTTTATTTCCTCCCATTCTTTCCCGCTTCCCGTAGATGGACTCACTGCGTCCTCCTTGCTGTAAGTCCGGATAATAAAATTAAATAAGATGTTTCGAGCTCTTTACCAAATAGCAGTAATTTAAGATGCTTAGCAATTCATTCAAATTCAGTGATATTATAAGAAGATTGGCCCACCATTTTCTGCTAGCAAAAAATATTTACAATTTCATATCAAGAAGGGAGGGGGGAGAGTTTGAGGCTGCCGTCTTACCCCACGTTTTTCAATTGTTTTTTTTTTAAATGGAGAATAAAAAAAGAAAATTATATTTTAAAACTGATGGTGCCATATTTGGCCATCTAGGGGCTCCATAATCATAAATTTTCTTACCTCAGCCCCAACCATGGTGTGATTCAGGTGATCTACACCCTCCGTACCTCAAAGTCCCTCCCTAGACACCCTCTACAGTATTTCAAATTCCTGAATCTCCCACTGATATCCCATTTGTGAAGTATTCTGCACTGTTATTTATTTCATTTAGAAAAAAAGTTATAGAAGTGTTGGATGTTGTACTAACAACAGCTAGCTCCAGTTTGTGATTGTTAAGTATTATTGTTATTACTTTTGTTAAATATCTTGAATGTCTAAAAGATTTATATTTTCTTTAAACAGGTTTTGGTGGACTCGCTCACTGTGGGATTTGGAGTTTTGGAAACGTTAATCTGCATGGTAACCATAGGCCTTTCATTTTCTCAATTGACTTGTTACCTATGTTGCAGGGGCTTAAAATGCAACTGTTGTCAACCTAAGGTAGGTTCCTAATTATTCTGAAAGATAATAGAGGTGATGAACATAAAGTATTATAGTATTCAGTATTTTTGTTAGTAAGTACATCTACTGACTGCAAGCAATGCCTAAGATGCTCAATATAGGCCTACAGATTGCTATATTTAGCAGATAAGTTATGATAATAGTGATGATTGCTGTAGATTTGGTGATGATGCAGATGGTGATTTAGAGAACCTGGTAAAATTGTATTGTTTAAACGGGGGGGGGGGGGGAGTAGTGGTTGTGGCCTGGTGGTCATTAGTGGCCCATCAACAAGTGCATTTACAGAATACATATCTTATGTCATTTTGTTTTAAGACTATTCACCAATACCAGATGGTTATGACCCCCAATGGTAATCTGATGTTGTTAGCTGTACCAAAAGCACATGGTGTGCCAACAATGGTAAATAACCAACAGAACCAGCCAGTGATGGTGCAGCACCAACCAGTAATGATTCTGAACCAACATATTGCTGCTCAGAACCAACTAGTAGGGACTCAATCTCCACCAACTTTTGCAACTGGAGAACTTGCTGGAACTGGAGAACAAGTGCATGGTGCACTACAACCAGTAACAGTCCAGGCTCAGGGGCAACCATTGTTGGCCCTGGGTCCTGGCCATCTAATGATGGTAGGTGGACAGGGACCACCAATGTTGCTCCAAGCTCAGGGGCAACCAATGATGGTACATCAAGATCAGAGGCAACCAATGGCCATCCAAGCTCAGTGGCAGCCAATGATGGTACATCAAGGTCAGGGGCAACCAATGTTTCAACAGCCAATGTTTGTGCAAGGTATGGGGCAAGTAGGTATGGTTCCAGGACAGGTACAGCCAACCAATCAGACAGTTATGATTCCTGGACAGGGTCAAACTCTTCATACGGTGACCCAAGCTCAGATACCAAGACCTGAGCAACAAATACAAGCTACTGGAGAACCTGCTGACACTGGAGAAGCAATGGCATTGTTAGCTGGACAAGATGCTGGCAGCATCTTAAACCCGACTGTGTAAATTTCCAATTTTTGTAATTGTAAACTGCACAAAAATAGCTACACGGTTGTGTTGGTTTTAAAGCATTTGCTTTATGAAAGGGTATAATCTAAATAACTATAGTATGAACAACACTAGATGTTAGGAGGAATATAAACATGATGAGTCAACTGCAATGTAATCTGATTTATGTATATACAAAATAATAATAATTGGAAATTATTATTATTATTACAATTTTATAATTGTATTCAAAATTATCTGCAATATACATGTTGCTCATCAAAGGGATATATTTCTTAGTCTAATATATACTCAGTATACATTTCACTGCTATTTAAAATTATAAAAAAGGTAAGTATTACTACACAGAGTTTTAAAATTGTAGCTTTGTAATTAAATTGCTTTAAAAGCAATATGTTGTGTTCTAAATCGTAAGTTTTTGTGGATGATGTGGTACATGATAAAATATCAATGTTAAATATTTTTATATAGACTTTTTTTTATGTTTAAAGGGTTATTATATGTCTGGGCATGTTCACAGTAAATGGACGCGATATTATGTTGATATTTTCATGGAAAATAGAATACAGAGGATTTAGGCCCAACTATGTGGAACAAAAGATATGATACCAATGTTTTTGAAAAAGGGTTGCGATAAGATAATCAAATTGTCTTTCCAAAAGAAATACGCATTTTGTATTTTGATACACTACAAATCCTTTTCCCTTATAGACAGATTCTTGATTTATATATGGGCCAATAACCTTTAATAATAGCTGCAACTAATATAAAATGCAAGATTACCAATTTTTTAATATTTTCTTACTATATAAATATGGATAAACATATAAAATTACACAGTTTTCTTTTTTTATATATATTTTTTTCCAATATACTTCTTATAGTAACATAATTGAGCTCAGTCCTTGTAATACAATTAAAAAAAATATAAGCCTACTACATCAAATTTTAGGCATTTTTGTCATGTCACACTTTTGAATGGTGAAATACTAAAAAGTATACCAATCTATCATTATTTTTTGTACTGCTAATTGTATGATCATGAAATGATTTTTAATATGTGGACTTAGTACTGGGTGAAGCTCAGTTCGCTTGGCCTTTTGAAGTTTTGATTGTTTTTTTTTTTTTTTACTCGTCCTGCTTATTACGGGTACCTGCTGGGCTGATTTTGAGCCATTTGTCCTGGTACCAAAAAAATGCTGATAAATATAACAGGCCTCTTAACTTTGGGGACCCTGGCTTCTACAATAATAAATAATAGTTTAAACCATCATGTAGCAAAGGTTGGGTGTGGATTTGCTGTCCTCAGAATTGTAATCACCCTTCCCCACTAGCATAGAGATGGGCAGTGCAGCCTGTGCAAAGTACTGGGGCCGAGGGCTTTTAGGAGCCCATTCATAAATAGGCCTAATAATGATACTTAAAAATAATTTCCAACTTAATCTTTTTGAAGAAAAAAAAAATCAAGGTGCCCCAGTGCCCCCAACCCACCGGAATCGTTCAAAATTATATTTAAGAATTTGGAAGAAAAAGAAAGTTATATATTTGAATTTAAATCTGTAATTTGCATTTCCGGCCACCGAGAGGTGTCATAATCAAAATTTCCCTGCCTTAGCCCCACCAAGGTTAGTCTGCACCCTCCATCGGTTGACGCTTCACATCAAAAGGCCTGGCAATTAATTCTGCCCTAGGGCTCGTCCTCACCTACCTACACTGCTGCCCTTCCCTGATCAATAAGTCTAGCTACAGATTTGAGCCTTAATTTAATATATAAGTCAATCGTGACGTCATCACCCTTACTCCCAGTGTTATTTTCCTGTCCCAAAACGTGTACTAATTCTTTCGTTAGTGCACTGTTTACTTTACTGTTCGTGTGCAAAATGTGGAAACAAATTGTACAAGGAAAACACAGAAAGTCACTTAAAATTTAATATAGTGTATGGAAAATTAAGGAATTCTTTGAATCAATGAACTTAATGAACAAAAGATACAGAACATTATTTTATAGGAATATCCTACACCTATTTTAAAGGCTCAAGAAACGAACTTAGCTGTAGCAGGTGGCCGCCGCAACTAGACCGTAACCTAGACTAGATGAAATCAAACGATTTTACATGTGAGCACAGACTGATTTGTGGGGAATAGAGAAACCATGACGCATCTATTTTATGATTGCAGTTATAAACTTTAAAAAAAATATTAATATCTAATTTTTATAGTTAAATTTTACATTTATAAACCCAGATGTTGTTCTGTGAGACCATCAAATAAAAGTTTTAATGAGTTTGTAAAATTCAATTTGCAAGCAGAAGAACATTTTTAATTAATGACAGAAAAGTCAATATAATGAGTGGCAACTAATAAGACCACTGATTTTATAGACCATTTTCGGGAAATTTGAAATAACCGTGGCAAAGGATTGATTGTTAACACATATTTATCAGCAATTTTCGGTAGGCCTTTGATTTTCTAAGCATGTGAAGTTATTTATATTATAGTATATTAAGCCATTTGTATAATTGGTTGTTATTTTTTCGTTTTTGTGTAGGTCCTTTCTCTATGTACGACTGTCATGTTTTGTGTTTTTGTCATTTTGAAGAATAAATGTTTCAAAAGTTAGTAATTTTGCTTTAAGAAATTTGTATTTGTCAAATGTCTATCAAAAGAGTTTTATCATGTACATTCATTGTATCGTACTGTACGTGTAATAGTGCGTACTACAGCAACGTTGCACTTCCAGACACAATTTGAATATAATTATCTTTATATAACAATTTAGGGACGGGGGCGGGCCGGCTGGGTCCCCTTGAATTTCCCACTGGGTACTTTAGCAGATGGAGCATGTATACACCTCAGCCCCACCATGGTTGGGGCTGAGGTAAGACAATTTGTAATTATGGCACCTCAAGATGGCGCAGAAGAATTTGACTAGTATAAATGCCCCAAAAACGGCACTTGGATACTTAAAATTGATGGAAACTACCAATCCATCCACCTCAGCCCACCATGGTTGAAGCTGAGGTAAAACAAATGTAAGAATTGGACTTTTAAATGCCGGAAAATGGCACTTTCATACATGAAACTACAAAAATTAGGCCTACTGTATCCATATATCCCCATTATGGATGAGGCTGAGGTGAGAACATGTTCAGAATTGGGGACTTTTAGATGCCAGAAAATGGCACTTTAATACAAGAACTAGTAAAGTTACTATATCCACCTGAGCTCCATCGGTTTAGGCCGAGGTGAGAAAATGTTACGAATTGTGGAATGGCACTTTAATAATTAAAATTTATGTCGGTTATTTCTTAGCATTTAAGGGGCACTTTATTTTTTTTAACCTCTGAAGGGTGGGGCGCTCAGCAGGGACATAGCCAGGATTTTGAAAAGGGGGTGGGGGAGCCGTTGTGCGAGGTACGTAGAGAGGTGACCCAGGGAGGGACTTTTACAGATTGAGGAACCACCCACCTCAGCACCACCATGGTCTGGGCTGAGGAAAATGTATGATTAGGGCACCTTTAGAAGCCCGGAAATTACACTCTCAGACATAAATTTGGAAAGTGGGGCCTATATTTTTCTTCTTTTTTTTCCATTAAAAAAATTTAAGTGGAGGGGGCCTTCAATCCACCTGCTCAAAACATTCTTTATCCAAAATAGTCATAATCACAAAAATGGGCATGGAGTGTAATGTGGAAATAGTACAGTACCTCTAGATGACCAGAAAATGATATTTTTTGTAAAATTCATCATCATCACATCACTGTTATATACAATGCATGTAGAAAGGATTTTCAAACAGTGCGGAACAATGTCATTGTGGACCCTCTTTACGCGTAAATTCAAATAATGTGGACCCATTTTCCTAAAAGTGGACCAATTTTATGCAAAAATATGAAAAACCTGTACCAATTTTCTTAAAGGTTGACAAAACTTTATGGAGCTTGCAAAACGATAAAAACCAAACTGAACCATACAATATCACATTTCTGTATCTGAAAGACCTGGCCTGGGACTTACGGATTTCAGATTTTTTTAAATCACGCTTAGGTCTATGTGTTATTATAGTAGGCTCATGTATAACGTGTGCTGATGCATATTTACATAAATTAGAAGTATTTATATTGAGTGATACTTGGAAAGAATGTGTGTCTAGCAAGAACAAGCTTTAAAATTGGTGGGGTGGTGAGCAGCAACTAATCTTAACTTTGGGTAATATTTTAATAGAAAACTCGATTGCTCTGACAAAATCTTACAAAAACGGGCCATAGTACCACTAGTTCTACGACAGCCTCTTTTTACCATCTCTGAGAGTGCCATTTGCGAGCACAGGGGTGTCATTCTTAAAATTTCCTCACCTCAGCCCCAACCATGGTGGGGTTGAGGTGGGGCGAGGACGTAACATATTAGCAATGTGCCAACCCTTCAAAATTTCTGGATTCGACACTGCAACCATAGTGGGCCTGAGATCGTGTGGATTCTCATGCACCCCCTACCTCCAAATTCTGCATCCGCCCCCAGATTCCCCCATAGAGTGGCGGATTCAAGGGGAAGCTAGTCGGACGGGCCCCCGTAAATGTTTGAAAATTATTGTTAAAATGGAGAAAAATTGAAAGTTATATTCAAATCCTGGGAGTGCCATTTCCATCTTTAGGCGACGTAATCTTATTTTTTCTTGCTGAGGTATCTATCTGTGAAGGTCCCTCTCTGGGCACTCTCTATTTCGAATTTCTTGATCCACCACTGCAAGGACCACCCCATCTAAGCGAAGGTCAGGGGAAATCCTGGATCCGCGCCTGCACCCACCTCATCCGCACAACTGTTGGAGCTGAGGTAAGAAAAAAATATGATTATGGCACCTCCAGACTCCAGATGGCCGGAAATGGCACTCTCAGATTAAAAGTTGAAAACAATTTTGTCTGTTTTCTCCATTTTTTTTTATAATTTAAAAAAATAAATTAGGAGGTTGGGGGCCGTGCTGACAGGGTTCCCCCTTAAATCTACCACTGTTCAATATAACACTTGACATAGCCTATAATTTTGTATAACAAATGATTAATTCCTAATGTCAAGCGAAAGATATTTTTATTCGAAAGATTTTTTTTACTCAATACAGTTTTTACAACTTATAACATTATTAACTACAGTGTACTGTAAATTCTGTAGTTAACCTTCAGAGAACTTTATTTTCAAAAATGGCCTAATTACTTATCTTATTGTTTTCGTTAAATTAGATGGAGTTTAAATGTGTGTTTGAAGGTTTACAGTAAGTCAATCCGTTACACTTACTATAGGCCTACATCTTCGTGGTTAGCACGAAGATGTAGAGAGTCGCTCCATTAATAGTGCCTACCCCAACCCCCAATCCCATCATATGCCTAAGTACAGAATGTTTGTCACTGGTGCTGGGAACAGTCACAAAAGTGGGGACAGGGCCCCCAGTAGAAAAAGTGGGTGGGCTAAACTTTGAGGAAGAGTGTTACGAGTCTAATTTAATGTACTTTAATTAAGTCCTTTAGATTATATAATAATCCTTTAAACATAATAAAATTCTATATAAAACACATTTAACATTTAACATTGATATTTTATCAATGTACCACAATGACGATTTGGAACAAACCATGCTGTAGTTAAGGCATTAGGCGCATATATATAAACGACATATTATTATTTTTATAATGACGCTGTTTTGACCCGGGCCCATCGTGTTGACCTAGTGAAAAATCGGAATCCAGCATCGAAAATCCATGGTGCATCTTCGCATACACCTACTAATGACGCCCAGCAGAAACTTGTTGACAGTGATGATTGAGCCGTGCTACAAGGTTGTACTTGTACCAATCAACGTGACCACTCACAATTTTTGTTATACCCAATGACTGGGTCGAAATTGGCCAAGATTCAACAAAAATTGCCCAAGATTCAACAAAAATTGCCCAAAATTACCCAAGCTTCCAAAAAAATGCATTAAAATTTGAAAAAACGTGTTTTTCACATGTATAGTTTCCCTTTTAGTTCATTCTATCAACCATTTTTATTGTAATTGTTTGTGTTAATTATTAAAATTAATATTCATGAGGTGATAATACGGATAGAAAATTACGCCCTCAGTCGGCCAGTAGTGTTATCAGTTATCAGTATTTGAACGGAAGTACCCAAGAACCCAAGACCAAGTCAAAATACCCAAGATCTTGGGTAAATCCCAAGCAGTGTTCACGTTGGTACCAATTGTCAAGTGCAAATCTGGTGGTGTGACGTAGAGTCAATACTTATTAATTTCTGTGGTGATTCACTTAACACTGACGATTGTCAAATTGCTTTTAAACCCGGCCATTCAATTGATCTTTGTATTTTTGTTTTAAAACAAGTTGTACAGTATTATCAAAATCATGGTAGCCCCGTTTATTGCTGTTTCCTTGATGCATCTAAAGCGTTTGATCACCTGGATCACTGGACTATATTTTAGGGTCCTGATTGACAGTGGTGTTCCAGTTACCGTAGTTAAGGTTCTAAGAATTTGGTATGGCAATCAAGAATTTTTTTGTTAGGTGGGGAAATGGTTTCTTTGCCATTTTCTGTTACCAATGGTACTTCCGGAAGGTTTTATGTCCCCACTGTTATGCGATTTATATATTGATGATCTAGTTACTCTGCAAATCAGAATGACTAATGATGGTTTTTCTATTGATGATGTCTCTATTAATTGTCTTGTATGCTGATGGCACGGCCCTAATAGCTCCCTCTGTTGTTAGACTTCAGAATCTCAAATGTTTGTGAGGTATTTGCAATTGATCGAGATTGTATTACTCTTAACAAATTTAAGTTTATGCGTTTATGTTTACGAACACGAAAATTGCAAGTTTTGCAGTATTATATTAAATGTTTCTAATCTAAAACTTTTTGAGTCAATAACGTACCTAGGTCATGTGATTTTTAATTTACTGGATGATGATTTTGATTTTGAGAAACAGTAAAACACCCTCTGCATCAGAGCTAACACTAATATAACGTCTTCTCTTTTTATGAATATTGGAGGAGAAGGAGAAATGAATGAATAGGAGTATCTGAAAACCGAAAAAAAACGAATGGTTCTGGTGCAGAAAAGATAATCGTCCAGATGAAATGAGTGGTGGAGCTGGTATGGCAGGGTTTCTTGCAAACTTAGGTAAGAACATGATAAAGGTGCAAATTGTAAAAGAAAAAGAGAAGTAGGTCCAGTTTTTTCCGACCGATTCATTGCCAAATGTAATGCGAGGAAAGTTCGAAATATACTGTCCAGGGAGCTCTCACCTGTCCATGAGACTAACCCATTTGAATTGACACAAGAAGAAAATGTGAATTCACTCCGCAGCTCAAATCATGCCCAACACTGTCCCAGAATTGATTAGTTTATTAGCTTGCTAAAAACCAATCACATGATATTGTTTTAAATATGAATAAATATATTCAAGATTTTTGCAAGTGAGAGTGTTGAGGTCAGTTTATTTTTTTTAACTAAAAAAAAACTCTGTATATGGCCATAAAGTATTTTAATTTTTAGATATCAAAATATAGTTCTAAATCCAAGATGATGTACAGGGTAGCAATAGAACAAGAACATGATTCTAATGATGCACAAAACTGAACACCATCTTAAACTTCATGGAGATTGATCGGCCGGCAGATGGATGGACGGATAGACCGACCTACAATGCTGAGATGCGAATAGTTGAGACATCGGTCAGAAATTTAAGTGAGTGATGTACTGTAGGCTTACTGTAGAGTATGATTGATTTTTTTTAAGAATCGAGGGGCGCTTATTCAAACTGGGCACTTAAGAAAATGTTAACGTTAAGAGGGGCGCTTATTCAAACGGGGCGCTTATTCGCTCGAGTACGGTACATTGTTATGAAGTTCTCTACATCAACATTATCGTCATCACCAAATCTAATCTAATCTACAGCAATCAATAGGGAATTTCGATGCACGACGTTAACCTTAACTTTAACGGATAACGTCATAATTTATTCATATTGCGTTGCGGAGTACGTTAGTTACGGGTTTGCGCATGCGTATTTCGATTTGTTTAAAAAAGGGGCGGAGCTATCGCACTGCATATTGGGTACTAACGTTAAAGTTAAGGTTAACGTCGTGCATCGAAAACTCCCTATAGGCCTATCATCATTACTTATACCTTCTAAATAAAAATATGCATATAGTTGAGCATCTTAGGCATTGCTTGCAGTTGGTAAGTGCACTTACTAGTACTGTAATAATAGTGCTTTTTAAGTCTTGTTTTAATTATTATCCTTATTAACTCTATTATATTTCTTAGTTTAATATGAACCTACCTTGACACGTGGGCAACAATTGCAGCGGCAACATACGTAACAACTCAATTGAGAGAAAGAAAGGCCTATAGTTACCATGCAGATTAACATTTCCAAAACTCCAAATCCCACAGTGAACGAGTCCAGCAACACCTGTTTTAGAATATTTAAAAGAAGTATAATACTTTTAGATATTCAAGAAATATAACATTCAAGATTCACTGATTGGAGCTAGCTGCTGCTAAAAAAACATCCAGAACTTTAATCTTTTTATAACCATGTTCCTTTATGGGCTCCGTAGTTTTCCCATGTTTTCTGACCGGCACTTCGGTCACTTTTTGTGCTTAAATCTTCTTTTGTTTTCTACACATTTTGAATATTAATAGAAGTCATATTTAGAGTTGGTTTTCATGTGTTTTAACTTCATTATTCTCGCTAGATTTTTTTAAATGCATTTTTTTTTTGTAATTTCACCATCCCTTCTCATTATGACAATGAGGAAAGCCCTATGTTATGTTTTACAAACAAACATAGTAAGTCAAGTTATTATCATTATTATTATTATTATTTTTATTATTATTATTATTATTATTATTATTAATATCTTGCTTTGATATCTGTGATTTATTTTTAACTAAAAAAAAAAAAACAATTTATCCTAATAAAATTGAGGGATTAGAGAAAAATTGATTTGCCGATTATATGCAGATTGACAGCTAGAAATACAAGAACAGAATGTTTGTATTTTTAACAGGATTATTGTGGCTTCCATGGAAACATTAAGTGACCCATATACCTTATTGGTTTTGTCAGCCTTGTAAATGTTGCCATTTTGACAACAACCAGGCAAACAATCATAACAATGAGGTTGAGGGGTTCTTAGTGTATTGTTGCGATCGTAGGGAGAAATTGTTGGTGTGGTGATGTTGCAACTCCAGTCAATACAGCCTCTCCTGTAGTCGTAGTACCCATGTTGTATGTTATCAGAAGCCCATGACAACATGTTTATAGACATCAGCAATGCTAGAATGGAAAGCGAAAAGAAACAGGGAATCTGAAAAAAAGTGATAAAACATTACAGTAATATGTAAAATTGCAAGATGTCTTTTATCGCGTTTTGTCCATTCGCTCTCGACAGCTCAGGGGTGTTACGCGTTACTCGCTGCCTAAACCACTATTCACATAATTGGTTTTGATAATATTGTTCCATTGACAGTTTGATTTTAATTATATTACAGTTGACTAACAATAAGTCCGTTTTTTATGAGTCAACTATTGATCGACAGTTGTTGATTGTTTTCTTTTCCTAATATAATTCAACCAACCGAACACGGTTCAGCCACACACGTCATAGCTTTTTCCTTCCAAAATCATTCATGTACACCTGTCTCTTATACACATCTTAGTGTTATCAATTATCAGTATTTGAACAGAAGTACCCAAGAAACCAAGACCAAGTCAAAATACCCAAGATCTTGGGTAAATCCCAAGCAGTGTTCACGTTGGTACCAATTGTCAAGTGCAAATCTGGTAGTGTGACGTAGAGTCAATACTTATTAATTTCTGTGGTGATTCACTTTACACTGACGATTGTCAAATTGCTTTTAAACCCGGCCATTCAATTGATCTTTGTATTTTTGTTTTAAAACAAGTTGTACAGTATTATCAAAATCATGGTAGCCCCGTTTATTGCTGTTTCCTTGATGCATCTAAAGCGTTTGATCACCTGGATCACTGGACTGTATTTTAGGGTCCTGATTGACAGTGGTGTTCCAGTTACCGTAGTTAAGGTTCATACATGTGGAAGTCGTTCGTTGTGTGGATTTGACAACGGGCATTAAGCGATTTGGCGTTGTGCTGACTACGGCAACGTGAGTTTTATAAATACGCGCTCGCTGGGGGCGCCTGCATAATTGATCACGCGATACGAGGGAGCGCGTCGTCCTGTAAATCGAAACAGCTTTGATGTTGAGACGGGAAGTGCATAGTAGGACGTTCATGGTTGACTGAATTCCCCGTCGCAGCTCCCCGCGTCGCCCATTTCGAAAGCTCGCTATTGTCGTTGTCATCTCCGCCGTCGCGTCATCGCCGTTGTCGTGATTAACTAGAGGGTGCGCTCGCTTACCCTGTATGTAAAACATCGCGATTAGTTTTGATAAAATAGAACAAAAAAATCATGACCACTAAAAGAAGATTGGCCTAATTACAGACGGAAATACACACAAATTCTGAAGAAAAATATCACGCCTATACCCCTAACGTCCAGGTTACCGTATTTTACCTAGATAACTCATATGTAAATGTGAACGTTACTGTGTCCATGCTTAATTTTGATAGTCATATTTGTGTTAAAATATGATAGGGTACACTTTTTTTTTTTATAAGAACACTGAGGTTAAAATTGCCTTATAATTAAGAACAAAATAAGAATAAATTGAGGCTGAAACAAAATGTCAACTGAGGTTTGTTTTTTTTTTAATAGAAAAAAATAACAAATTTATGTGTACCTTATGTGTGACAGGTGTGATGTATACTATACAATACTCTTGATTACAGTACAGTAATTTACTGCTGTAAAATAATAATTTTCTGTGTTTGAAAAGTGTGTAAAAATAAGAACAAAATAAGAAAATTTTGAGCTTGAAATTGGCAAAAAAAGTGTTTACTGGTTCTTACCTGTATAAAAAATGAATGTGTACCGGT
The DNA here is from genome assembly GCF_011630105.1 of Anneissia japonica. NCBI lineage: Eukaryota > Metazoa > Echinodermata > Crinoidea > Comatulida > Comatulidae > Anneissia > Anneissia japonica. Next base: position 610,552 of record NW_022726550.1, read on the forward strand.
ATATGTTTAGGTAGGATGAAGTAAGGCGATTAGTTTATAGGGCCTTACTAAGTACTGTACATTTCTCTTAGAAATTGTATATTTGTGACATGTTGAAGATATAGGAAATAGGAAGTTTCTACATAGATTAGTCACTTTTTGTTAATATGCTCCAACTATTATATGTTTATATACTCTTAAGGTCTCTAGAGGTGAAAGGTCTGAACCTCGCTGACACAAAGTGAGGAGAGGGACATCTAACCTCTAAAAATTCTAACACATTGAAAATTTCAACTTATGACTCAATTAGGTCATGTTTAAAAAAAAGTGTTGTTGATCCTTTTTTTTTTTTTAATTTGTCATGAACCCATCCCCTTGATACATGTCAAGTCTTTAAATCGCCCATGGACAGAGCAATGCTACATTTAAATTTGACGGGTCTTCCAGCGTAGTGTTTGATCAGGTGGAATTTATACGCACTAACAACTCCCTGTACGAACAAACAAGTGAAAGAAAAAATAATTACACACACACACCAAAGGCCTACCGAAGTTGAATTATGGGCGGAAAGGCGATATTTTCATGAGTTTTGGCAAAAAAAAAGAATTGGTTGGGTGATTTTTTTATGTAGGAAGGGGACGATCAACAACTTTTACATGGCCTTAGTGAGTCAAACCCTCCTTGGTCAGAACACAGGAATCAATGCGTGACACTGTAAACAATGTAATGTGCTCAAAATCAGCTAAATAAAGACAGTAAAGTTATTATTTTCCCTCAATTCAACTGAAATATGGAATTATATTCACTTCGCGAAATTCCAATACAGATTGTTTGTTTTTAAGAGAAAATAGATATACAAATATTCCATTTAATGGAGAATACTAAACTTTTTTTTTATCTCTTGGTCAATCCCGTCTCACGATCAGCCATTAATTATGAAGCACATTCAAGGAAGGCTATCATAAAAAGCACATAAAACACATTATGTCACATTAAAATATTGAGTATTTACTTACATATTCCCCCTTCTTTGTGACACTCAACAGACCAAAAATACCGGTCACAGCAAATATCTGAAAAAATTAAAAATGTTTTGATAATAATACTGTATTGTATTAATCAAAATACTACATGTAAATATTTTATCTTAAATGGCTGTTGTACCAATTATATTTGTGATTTCTATATGAAATAAACTCCAATAGATTTGTCTGATGGAAGGAGTGTAGAGGGAGTGGGGCTAAACAGCACCACATCATTTTGTTTATTCGGTATTTATTTATTCAATATAATATGTACATAAATTTGTTCATGTAGTACAAGGCTAAATTGCGAAACAAAATAGTGAAATAAGAGTAAAATATTAATATAAATAAACACACACAAGATAGTAAATAATTATATAAGAAAATTATACAATATACATTATTGATTTCGTTAATCAAATTTCTTTTATCAGTATAAAAGACATATATATCACTGCCTTACCAGTAATCCAGACCAGATAGGTATTCCAACATGTGCAAATCGGGTCTCAACAAACACCCCCAAGATTCCAATCACAACACAGATAACCCCGATGATGATATCGATTACACTTAGGGTGATGGTCAGTTTGCGGTGATCTTTGCTCTCAAAAGGCTTCCAGCATCGCTTCATACCTGGTGATTGGCCACTCAGTGGTGAACTTTCATCTACAATGTTAATACATTATATATAACAGCATTGTCTGAGACTTCGTTATCAATTCATCGTCTGCAACAATTTTGTATAATTAAATTATTTTACCTGTCAAGTCCTCACTTGTTCTCTTAACAGAGTTTGAAACAGCTTGCAGTTCATCCTATAATTAAAAAAAAAACGGAAGGTAATTTCTAATTTCTTTGGTTAGTGTTCCTCCAATGAGGTGTCCATATTTAGAACATACCCCTATTCAGAACACTTTTTACAATAGGTGTCCCACTAATAGGGCTTCTGCTCTATATTGTCTTCATATGAAGAGTGAACAAAATAATACTCATACTGTATTTTAGTCTGTAGAAATATAACTGACACTGTACCTTGAAACACAAAATAAAAAATGTAATCATCAACGTACCATATTTTTTTTCAAACAGCAAATTTTGACCCAATTTGTGTTGCGGAAACTCAGAGTCGTAGCCAGCAATGAGGCAACCAATTCAACAACAGCAACAACCAGAATTGCCACATCAACTGCAATCTTTCCCCACTGAAATAAAATAAAAAGCAATCTTAATTTTAATTAATTACTGTCACGGTAACAGTAAAGTCACGTAATGAGTCTATGTAGAGCATCTCGTATATGTCTGTCTTGTGACGGAATTGAAAAGAATGAAAAAGATATTAAAATGTTTCATACCGGCATGGATACTACCCAATCAATACAACAGTTATTGTAGGAATTCCTACAATCATAGCTGCTGCAAGTCTGATTCCATGAGCCTTCTCTCACAGGTGAAGCAATCGACATAAACACCATCAGAGCAATACTCATCAGAATGCTTAAAACATTCAGAAAACCATACACTGCAGCCTGCAGACCAAAAAGGATATTCAAAGTTTACAATTGTATTGTATGACATATATTCATACTGTAGTAATGTTAATTTAATTTTTTTTTTTTTTTTTTTTTTTTTTTTTTTTTGGGCAGCCTGAGACCCCCTCGATTTTTCAATATTAAAAATAAACGGAGAACAGAAGAAAATTATATTCAAATTCGAAAGTCCTAGAAATGGAAAGTTTGGAACATATCCCTTATATTAGTGCAAAGACACTGAAATGTGCAGGCAAAAACTACGGTAGGTAGGTATAACAATTATTTGATAATAATTTTTTTGGTACATTTGAATTTGTTTTGGTTTTTTGTTTTTTTTTTCTTCTTTGTTGTTGTTAAGCGCCTCGAGGTTGTGTCAACGTGGGGAGCTATATAAATCCAGAATTATTATTATTATATATCTCTGCGGGAAAAATCCCTAGGAAAATAAGTGCACAGAATCGTACTGCCAAATACATTGCTTATATATTAAGAGATAGATCAACTTAAGCTTAATTTCCTGAAAAAATGCGTGCGAAAGGCCATTATTTCCTGAAATGCACAGAAAGATTTTCAAACCTCATTGTTGCGTAGAGGATATATTAACAGCACAAGCCTTATTATATAGGCCTATATATATA
>NW_022726550.1:614265-619258 GCF_011630105.1 Anneissia japonica
ACCTGCAACCAAGAGAAATTCTTTTCATTTTGGTCTTCACTGCATGTTCTTTTTCAAAGCTTCAAATAAATAATAAATATTTAAATGTTTCAAGTCATGGCCTTTGTACCCTGACCACTGATATATAAGTAGTTCACCTAACGTAATGGTACAGCAAGATTTTGAATATTAAATGCAATAAATATTATATTTTCACTTGCAAAAGAATTTATAAAAATTGTTACAGGATATAAAATATATACTTTTTTGTACGTATTTATTATATGTATACTACTCTATGTTTTGAAAAGAAGGGCACTTATTTAATTGTTTTTGTTTACTTTCATTTTGAATGCAACGTATGATAAAATGAATAAAAATGGTAAATAAAAAAAACACACAAACATGAAACCTCTCCAATTAAAAAAAACCTCCAATTGAAGACTTTCTCCAATCAAAACTTCTAATGAAACACAAGTTTTCTTTGGTCTTGATTAACAACTCTCTATTATCTCTCTAAACACCATGGAAATACCGGTCCCAAAAATGGGCTTTATTTGGAGGGAGACCTACATTTATATGTGAATAACAGTAATGAAATACAAGATTATCATAATTCAACAAAATAGGTTAGATCGTAATAATTGTTTTAAAAAAGTAATTTTAAACATTTTTCTGAAGTACTACATTATATTGACGAAAGTAAGAGATTTATTAGCATGCAGCGTCCTCATAACTGTGACTTACTGCTATACCAGCAGCAATGCCGGCTCCGGGGTACATGCAACCAAAGACGCATGCTAAGATGCCCAATCCAATGCCCAATACACCACACACAATATGGATCAAACTGAACACTTTGATAGGAGGAGTTTTTAACTTTAAACGGGTTGGTGAGCAACAAGATGGCTCTTCCTCTATCTCATCTTGAGTAAAACTCGGACCTGCAGGTATATCTGGAACTAGTAGATCTTCCATTTTATCTGAGAAATTAAAAGTAATATTGTAATATCAAAAATATAATAATACAGCAAAAACAGTGGAGGGTTCAGAGTGGGTTGTCTTTTTTTTTCTTTTTTTGCTGGGATGGCACGAGCAGCAATTGTCCTCAACCACCCCACTGTCACCATCATTGTGCTGTCAGGCTGTCTTTGAAGGACAAAAAAAATGGCAAAACGATTAAAATGTAAAGTATTAAATATAAATTCCATTGATTCATTTGAATTTGAGCTGTGTATTTCAAATGACAGGCTATTCCAAATAAGATGATATAAAAATTACATGAAAGGGTTTTAAATTGGGCAACTTATTCTGCCCTCTTAGATCACCACCAAATGACAACAAATAAACCATTAACATTGGAGATGTAACAGATTGATACTTGGCGGGCAATAATGGCGAAGCACAGGGGCTGCAGTTAATAATGCAAGAAAGTTGGAGTATTGCCTGAATACCGAAAGACGGTAAGTTGGTACCTGCAAATTACAAACCAGTCTCGCTAACGTCTGTATTCTGTAAGTTAGAGCATACTATTTCATACCATTATGGCACATATTGAAAAGCATAACATTATCAAACCATGTATCAACATTCCTAAAGAAAAATTCATGCGAAACACTGTTTAAGAGATCAGCTATTACCTCGATCAAGGAAATAGAACCAAATTGATGTGCAGATATATCAGGAAAAACACTAAATTGTATCCAGTGCTGAGCGTTTGCGATTGATGAAGAAATGTCTAAATCAACACAAGTAACAACAGGAGTGCCTCAGGGTACTTGGACCGTTAATGTGTTTATACATTAGCGACATTGAAGAAGATCTCAGTTCCGGAACAAAGATTAAGTTATTTGCTGACGATTAGCTTTGTTTTGTTGGAGCTATAACAATTTTTAATGTTTATAGCTCCATGATTCATCCGCTCGAGTAGAGCAGCAGTCAATATGATTTCTTATTGTGTTCACGACAATTTTATTTTTATTTATTTATTCCATTACTCTATTTATATTAATATTTTCTTGATTATTATTGGGGTTTTTTAGCGATTGTTTGTTGTTGTTAATGATAATTTATTCTCAATTACACTATTCTTTTCAAAACTACATACTGGTGTACCGCAAGCATTGAAATGACTTTCAAACAAAATGGAAAATTATTTATTAACATTATTAATACTATGATTTATATTATCATCATCCCGTTTGGCCCCACATGGGGGTCGGGTCGTCTCATTATCTTCCTCCATCTGGTGCGATCCATGGCTGCTTCTAGGTTCACCAATCTTCCATCTTGTCTGATGCAGTCCATCCATCCCTTTCTGGGCCTCCCACTTGGTCTGCTACCATCTTCCACTATCTCTGCTGCCCATCTTATCATGTCCACCTCCCGTCTCATTACATGTCCGTACTATCTCAATCTGCACTCTTGGATGTTATCTCCCAATAATTTATATTAGTCCCATTACTATCATTACACATTAATTATTAATTTTTTTGTATTTTAATTTCTATCAAATCCCTAGAAGGAGAAACGTGTTAAAAAATATTAAAATGGCAAAAGAAAAAAAAATCTATCAAAATTGTTACCGTGTATAAAATAAATAGGCCTACATTATGATCAATGCAAAAGATAACTTTAAAATATGATTTATTAAATACTAATAACTTTTGAAGAGTTTAAGCTATTTACTGTAATGTTTATGTTGGCATTTGGTATTCCTAGTGTTTTACAGTACGAGCCTATATGTTTTTTTTTCTATTTATCATAATGAATAAAGAATTATGTTATGTTTGGCTTCTATATGATATTTTGTATATTAACGGTTCACGGTCCTAATAAAGCCATCAGTGCGAATAAGATATTTTTTTTCGACACTCCGCACGGCACAATTAAATCATTCTTGAAAACTACTATGCGAATAAGAACGTATTATTCGCATGGTAGGCCTAAAGTCCGAATAATTCCTTACTTGCACGATAGAGTGGAAATACTTTCTTATTCGCATGGTACCGTTCGAGTATAGCCTCTTGTTAAGGCAAACCGAGTACAAAACAAACTGATATAAATAAAAGTGAAGTAGAATCAAAAGTATTAGCACAATATGCATTAATATAAAAATAAAAATATCACAAAATTGTCCTTGGTCTAAAACCAAACACTGATCCAAGAATAAAAGGATCAACCAATGAATAGGACTAAGAAGCTCAAAGTGATAAAAAATACAATAAAAGGGGCCTAGTATAATGCTAACATTATTCCCTTCATATTAGTAGGCCTAATTTGTGTAACATTACGAAACGTTTGAATACAAGCATAGAGGCCTACACAAACACAAATTAGTAATGGTACAAATAAACCGTAAAGCTCGAACGATATAGGCGTACAAAACGGTCAACATTGTACAGTAAATCCAAATTCCTACGGTATCTCATCTGTCCACTAATCAAAGTAAATAAGACAAATGCAATGAACAAAATTCAGGATATTAATCATTGAGTAAAATATATAATCGCAATATTATAATAATAAGTCAGAAAAGTGAAATAAAGATTGAGGTTGAAGCTGATTATTTATTGAATAGTTATATATGATGTATGATTTCGTTAATGATCCTAAATATTTTTACACGACGTTTTTTTAATGTTGCAGCAGTATTCTCCTGTCAACAATGATCTGTCGATCAATCTACGATCGATCCATAGTTTCAGATTATTTATGTTGTTCAATTCAAATTCAATTTTATTTCAAAGTCCCATATATCGTGCCCCGGAGGAGGCCGAATTACATGTAAATTACAAGTTAAAAATGTATACAATGACAAAAAAAGCAATAAAACATTAAAGTGTGTAGCTGTTAAACCAGTCTTAATCGAATTCCTAATTCTGATTGGATTTTATTGCATGTATGGATTGGATTTCATTGCATGTATGGATTAGATTTTATTGCATGTATAAATTGGATTTTCATCGTTATAGGTGCGTAAATTCAGTGTGTACATGTGTTTGTCTTTTGGTATTCTCATAATACTGCTACTTTCAAATAGTTCACTTTCATACACGGGATATAAAGAAGATACGTCGATACCTAAAAAAAAGATGCATCAAAGAAAGTTGTTGATGCATTCATCACATCAAAACTACGTTTGTAATGGTATATTGTATGTAAGTTGCAGCTACTTCAAAACTTGGCTGCATGCTTAAGTTATTTCAGGTATATTTCAAAATATCAAACATATCACCCTCACAAACGAATTTACATAGATGCTACCATTAATATTCAAATAACGGTACTCTGCATCCATTCTTACTTTTCCCGCTTTTTGCACGAAGACATTCGGCGATAGAGCTATCCACCTTTTTTCATACTTTGGAATGACATTTCCAAATCTGTTCGTGAATCTATATCTGTGGATTGTTTTTTTCATTTTATTAGAACCACAGAGATAATAATAATAATAATAATAATAATAATAATTATAATTATAATAATTATAATAATAATAATATTCGTAACCTATGTGGCACGTTCGATACAGACGATCTTGCTGTTCTGGTTTTAACTCCAGTATTGTATGATGTCACATCTTTTTGTGCTCACTGATCAGTTTACTGAGCGTCCTTCTTTGTCTCACCGTTTCCGTGCAGATTCTTTGATTGTTTCTTTCTGGCAACATTTCAAAATGCTACTAGGGGAAAACCACCGGACCTATTTTATTCAAACTTGGTCAGTAGGACCGGTGGCACCTCTCATTCATGGGGTGTTCACAATTTGCGGTCAAAAGTCACATAGAGGTCACTAGGGTAAAAACACAGAAACCGTATAAAAGACATCTCCCACAAAAACATAGCACAGTCTTGTCCTTTGCACGTCATTGTCAAGGATCGTATAAAGCAATAGAACAGTAAACGCTAACTGAAATAAGCCAACAAATAGTACGTATATACATATATTATTATAAATATAAGATACACACACACACACACACACACACCTGTCTTCTATACACCTCAAGAGG
>NW_022726550.1:619505-624436 GCF_011630105.1 Anneissia japonica
ATGATTCCCCATCATTAATGGAACAGGCCCACGTCATGCTTGGCTGATTAGTTTTGATTTACATTTCGCAAGTCTAGTGCCATACGCAGCAAAAGTCCGTCTAGTGTTGTTGTCAAATACATTTCAAACCAGGCTGGTTTTGTATTTACGTTTTGGAATAGAATTTGGAGAGGGCGTTTGATCCTGTCTCTTATACACATCTAGATGTGTATAAGAGCTTGGTTTTCATGGTGGATTGTTTGTCTGAATCAGGGTCGGTGGAACTTTTTTCAAAGTTGGGGGCGGGGGAAGGGCCCCACTAGTAAGATAAATAGGAATATGAATGGGTTTAATTTTAGAGGGGGTGGGGACACAATTTTTCACAAGAAACACACGTGCACAAAATTAAGTATTTTTTTGTGTCCGGGGTTTTCCCCCGAGAAAATGTAGATTTTTAAATGACTGGAAATGAGCTTTCCAGACTTCAGAATTGTCTTTTAATGACTTTTATGTTCTTCAAAATTCAAGGTTTTCCTTCTTGAAAACGGTCAGGTTATTTTCATTCTTCATTCTTGTTACAGTAAATAGGCCTGTGTACATGTGTGTACCGGTATACATACTTTGCATACGTATTCTTTTTTCCATGAATCAATGAACCCCAAAAATAAATGGGGGTCGGGGAGTCATTCCCTAGAAAATGTTGATTCCTAGACGGCGAGAAATGAGCTTTCCCGACTTCTAATTTTGTATTCAAGGTCTTTATTATTTATTCAGATAAAAATATAAACTAAAAATTGCAGACAGCCAATAAAAGATAAGTGTACTACAATACTTGCTTAAAAATTTAAAAACAGAACACCAAAATTCCAGACATTCGCAAAACAAACGAAGAAAAAAATCAGCTCACGGGTGCCGAAAAGGTGGGTCTAGAATTCTTTTATTATTTTTTTCTTTTCTTTTTAGCCGAAGGGAGAGGGTTTAGGACCCCTGATCCCCTCACATCCGCCAATGTGAATTGCAAGAAAATTTAACTCGGTCGGGGACTAAATAAACACTCTCTTTCCCCTCCCTCTTCTCTTTCTTCCCTCTTTCTTTTCTTGCATTTTTTTCCGATCATACAAAAATCTTCATAGACATTATATATTTTGTGCCAAAAAGTGGAGGCCTAGGCCCCCGGCCCCCCGGTTCCGCCACCCATGTGAATAGATGATGTGTACTATCTTTAGGCCTATTTTAGTGAACAACCATATAATGTAGGCGAAGTATTTTCAACTACTGTAAGTAAATTTAGGCATCAGTATAGGACGTGTAGTCCTCTGAACACGTTGCAGTAGTTGAATGACTTGGAAAGCAGATCGAAACGGATTTGCATGGAAAGTTTAAATACACCCGGAATGTCTACCCGAAATCAAGTACGTAGGCCTACTTGACACAAAATAAATTGAAAGTATGAATTCAACCACGTGATGTTTACACAGACATAATGGCTCAAGTCAATAAAAATGATTACCGAAACTTAAAGCAATTGCGAAATAGGAAATAATGGAAAGCAAGCCTTGCTCATGACTGACGCTGCTAGTCTTAAACTGCGGTGGTGGACCTTTCTTATCTTTCCACTGTAGTATTGAGTGAATTCGGAAACTCGATGGCCTTGAAAATGAGAAAATTATTAAAATCATGTTTTTTGCCCAAAAAACAGGATTTTTTGGTAATAAATATTTTCCTGGTTATTTTTAGAAAAATGTTCCATTAAAGCAAATAGAAATGCATGTATTTCGAGTAATTGAGACCAAATTCAACACAATCTGATAAATACTAACACAGTTACGGATTTCTCATGATTTTGTGAAAATTTTACCAAAACCGGCTTCTTTGAAGTTAAATCAATTATTTTTTCATGCACAAACTATTAGAATTTTTTTATTTTTTTATTTTTTGTGATTTATTACTGTCACTTTAGCTATCTTTTGTCACCTTTGAATAAGTGGAAACAATCGATTGTTTGGTAAAATAGAAATGATAATAAACAGGTTTTTTGGGCAAAAAAAAGTTTTTTGGTAATAAATTTTTTCCTGGTAATTTCTGGGAAAACACGTTTCATTACAGCGAATAGAAACATGATCCTTCCGCACATTTTAGCACCAAATTGAACTCTATCACCAATAGTAAATACAGAGGGTTTGTATTTTTTCCCAAAAATGGATACTTTTGCATAAAAGCTGCCATTTTGGACTCGGGGACCCAATTTTACGATTGCTACATGGGCAAAATGGATGACCAAAGGTATCAAGAGAATGAAAAAGCAGGTCTACATAAGTCGCAGATTATGTAGGCCACACGTAAACCACATCTAGCTGCTGGACTAATATTGTTTTCAAGCATTATATGTGAATCTGACGTTTGTGTTTTGTTGTGAACACGCCGTGTATGAGCGTGCCACCGAGGTGTTTGTTCAATAAATCATTATTTGCAGAGGCCTATTTATAACTGAAACATGTTAACTTAAAAGTTGTTTAAAGGTACACGAGAAGCCCTGGACTTCGTTTTTCTTTTCGAACTTTGTGAGATGGGCTTCGAGGCTACTTTTGCAAAGTAAAGAGGCGGGGGGCTTCTTTTTAAAATTAATGTTGTCAATTTTGGGATACTATAAAACAATAGGGCCACTGTAACATCAATCTGTATAATGGAATATATTAACCGGGATTAATCACCTCAGTTCATACCCTTGCTACTGGCTAAAACAAAAAAATTAGGTGATTAGGTGAGGGGACTAACTCGCAAAATAAGGTGATTCGTGATTTTTAAACATATACTTGTGAACTAAACATATATACTTGTCATTGCCGTTTTGTTCTGTTGCCGTTTTGGTGCTTATCATTGTCGTTTTGGTTATTACCGTTTTGGTTTATTGCCGTTTTGACCTGCTACCGTTACATAGTGCTTATTCGACTGGTTCATTTCGTTGAGTACGAATTTTCGTTGACTATTATTTCGACTGGTTCGTAAAAATAGACTTCGTTGACAACGAAAATTAACGTAACCAGAATGCGTTAATTAGCGTTTAAGTTATGCACGTGACCAAAAAAATGGCCGATTGGTCAGTTTAGCAACAACATTTGCGTTAATATAATTTAGATTACAAAAATTATAGGCCTAATATTTACCCACATTGAAGTCAAAAAATAATTGTAGGCTAACAGAATTCAAAAACTGGATGAAAAACATTTTTCTACGAAAACCCATACTGCCACAATCCGAAGCAGCCATTTTGTTTTGAGTATTTACCAATTTTCTATTCAACTGGTTGTCTTCGAATAAGATAGGATTTTCAAACCACTCCGCAGGTGGGCGCGTGGTAACGAAGAACCAGTCAAATACGGCCAAAGTTGTCACTTGTGGGCGGTCACATGAGGTTTATGAATATGTATTATTCGTCACGCTTAATCAACCCAGAGTGGAGAAAATCCCAAAATTTAGATTAACAATTTTGAATAACTTAATAAATGAATCTATAATTTCCAACCATACAGATAAAAAGGTTTTTGCTAACAATGGTTTACTGTATAGGAAATTTATTACAAGCCGATTAAGGTTCTATGCAAACGAATATGGCCTAGACCTATTACTGCCCGTTAATTGAAGGGAAATATTTTTCTCATTCAAATTTTGAATTATCCTAACTCAATACATAAATGTACAAATTAAGCAAGTTTAATAATGTACTTAAAAATTATGGACAATATTATAGGTAGGCCTATAATACATTATATTCATGATATTAAACATTATTTGGGAATTACCAATACAGGGGTCCCAATTTAAAATTTACAAGAACGAACACAAAAATACAAAAATACAAGACCACACAATTTTACAGTGAGTACCTGTGAGGATTGGTCAAAAGAGGGCAATGCCTATCTCTCTGGGTGCTCTCCAGTGGGCCTACCAACAGAGAAACCGATGCAACAGAAATATTAAAATTAAAATTTGCAGATCACTCAAAAATCATATATAAAATATTGTTATTACAATTAAAATCATTTTCATACTAAATTATCAAACTTTCAATTAATACTACAGAATAAAATGTATTGGTAGTAGGGAGGCCTACCACCTCATCCCCACCAGGTGAGCACTGAGAGAAATTTATGAATATAATAGCTCTAGTTTGCCGGAAATGACACGTCTCAGACATAAATTTTAGAATAAATGTTATTTTTCCCCAATTTGAAAGAAAGTATGACGTTCTTTTGAATCCACTGCAATTATCCCGAAGGTATAATACCTTGCATACCGTGTAGAATAGAAGCCAAATGGACTTAATCTCGAAAAGATCTGAAGCCCGCATCTCGAATATTTAGGCTATTATTTCGCTTTTTTTTTTTTTTAACTTTTATGACAATTGTTTAACTTCATTTTTCCCCTATATTTTAAAGTTTTACCTCTGTATGGAATTGCCTCATTTTTACCGTATTATCATGTACAATTTGTTGATAATTGGTTTTAAGGGGGCCACATTGAAAATATGTTTTAATTATTAAAGAAAACTTTCATAAACAATTTTGGTTTATTGCCGTTTTGACTTAGGCCTATTGCTGTTTGTCTTGCCGTTTTGCTTATTGCCGTTTTGTCCATTGCCGTTCTGGTAAAAAAGTATTGCCGTTTTGGTTTTTTGCCGTTTTGATTTATTGAGGATTTGACCAGAAACTATTGTAACATAGCGGACGTACTTCGATCGTCACGTGCTGTAAAAGAGTACGAAAAACATAGAGCTTATTATTATATCTCTATGACAAAAAAGTACCTACAACCGTCAGTGGGCGTCCTACGCAGGCATGACGCAGAGCCATAGATAAAAAGAGTTGCGACCATGTTGCGACATTGAGAATAGAAGCCATTTTGTGTCATACGCGATGCTCGCTCTGTGTCTAACGTGATGTGCGTTCCTGTGT
>NW_022726550.1:627084-639159 GCF_011630105.1 Anneissia japonica
TGGTGTAATTCATAATTCATAATTTTATTTCACTGAAAACGAAATGAGTCTGGTATGCACATGTCCCTGTACAAGATTCCTACCCAGAGAAATAATGATAAAGGCAAAGACATAATAATAATAATAATAATAATAATAATAATAATAATACAGATAATAATAATAAATAAATAATTAAAAAAAAGTAATAATAATGACAATAATAATGAATGAAGATCAAAATATTGCATTGAAGTGAATTCAGTTAGGTTAGTTATTAAAACATGATTTGTAGGGCTGGACTTGTCATGAAGGTGTTGTATTAATGATGTTCTAAAAGACTGGATTGAGGACACAGACGTATTGAAATAGGGAGACTCTTTCAGGTGATTGGAGTACAGTGAAAAAAGGAGTTGTGAAGTGCATTGCATCTGGCATGAGGAAGATAGAGCATTGGGGTGCAGTTTACGGGTATTAAATGAAATATAACTATGGGAGATTTGGATTTTTTCATTAATTATTTTATACATGAAACTGAGACTAAGAAATATTCTGTATTCTAAGGAGTTAAGATTAATTAGTTGGACAGCACTAGTTCTTAATGCATGGCAAATAACAGAGGTCAATATGGTACGCCCTCTACTTGTAAGCATTTGACGACAGGACAGAATCTCCGAAGAGATACTTTTTTATATATCATGATATAATAGAAATAAATGACTATATAATAATATATAATTCATATAATTTCACATATATATTCCATTAATTTCATGTTCTTTCACTTCTTTTCCAGATTCCCTATTTCTTTTCACTTTCCATTCTAGCTTTTATAATGTCTAATAATATGTTCATATGGGCTTCTGCTAATATAAGCGAAGACAAATACAACCAGCACATGTATGGCTGTGTCGATTGGAATTGCTACAACATCAGAACAACACCTTCCTATTGCTGGGACTGTTTACCTGGATGTTGCGAAATGGGTGACATGTCTAGTCACAAGGACAGAAACATAAGGGTATGGATCAATCAGTTAAATTAAATTTATTTATTTTATTGCTTCAAATGTGTATCTAGTCTGGAAATGGGGGGGGGGGGTGTGAAGGTGAAGTGGGGGTTGCGATGATTAAGGGATGGGTCACCAGCTTCCAAAATAAGGTACTTTGAAAAGTTTCAATGGGGGTTAGGGGACAACTGTGGAAGTGCAAGCTTTTTGGTGGATGTGTGCCCCACCCCTAGATATGCCACTGCATCTCGGGCCTGTGTATGGAGAAATAAAGCACTGAAACGAACGACAAAATTATGCTACAGTAGTAGCTATGTATCATGGGATAAGGACATATGACCCACATATTATCTAAACTAGACCATTATAATAACCAGGCTGTAGCTACTCGAGATCACCTTCCTGACCCTAACTCATTCTCACATACACTACACAATCTTATAAAGAGGCCTAAGCCACTACCTGTTACCTGTTGGTGTCCTCTGCTCAAAGCAGGTTGGCTACCATGGATTTCCATTCCCCTCTACACCGTGCTGCCCTTACACATTGCCAATACCTCATCCCACACCATTCCTTGATGTTATCCATCCACATAGTCCTTGGTCTAACTCTGCCCCTACTTCCTTCCATCTTCCCTTCCAATAGTGTTCTTTGCAGTGCCTCTTTTCTGACCAGATGGCCAAGCTATTCCAGTCATTCTTCTTTTTATTATTTTGATTAGTATCCTTTTTGTATTCATTCTTCTTAGTACTCTTGTATTTCTAATTTTGTTTTTCCATGTAATATTCAGGAGCCTCCAAAAAGGCCAATAAGAGGAAAATATATATTCTAAATACCATAAAAGACAATGAGGGTAAAGGGAGTGGTTGAGTGGCCAGTTGATCCTTTCCACCATCTTTTTTAACATAAGTATATAACTACAACCAGATACCTATTTACACTCATGGGTGGAGAGAGACAAATATAGTTATAAGTACTTTTTCCAAGAACACAAGCGAAATGCACAGGGAAGGTTCGAACCTCCAACCTCGCAGTTGAAGGACCGAAACTCAACAACCAATAAAAGGAAATAACCTCTGAAAATGCCTATGACATCATACCGTAATTTGCGAAGTATCTTCTTCAACTTTAGAATGTACTTCATTTAAGATTTAGATTAAAAAGTAATGGAAAGATTTTGACATTGGGAAACACCTAGCTCCAGTCAGTGAGTTAAATATTAGTTGCTTGAATATCTAAGCTAAATGAATTATTACTATTTTTTAAATACTGTACTACAAAACAGGTTTTGCTGGATTCATTGTGAGATTATTTGCTTGAATATCTAAGAGTTAATCTAAAATGAATTATTACTATTTTTTAAATACTCTACTACAAAACAGGTTTTGCTGGACTCATTCATTGTGGGATTTGGCGTTTTCGAAGCACTAATCTGCATGGTGACCTTTGGCCTTTCTTTTTGTCAACTGAGTTGTTACTTTTGTTGTCAGGGCTCGAACTGCAACTGTTGTCAAACTAAGGTTTGTTTCTTTGTTTTTATGTATCTTATACAGTAATACAAAAATTATAATAATTTTAACAAGGTATGTTCATATTAAACATAAAAAAGATGATGACGACGATAATAATTTAAACAAGACGAACCACAAGCAGATCCTTATCAATGTGCAGACTGAACTTACAGTAGATGTGATGATTTCATTATGGTAACTGTGACTGAAGTTATGTTGAGACGGCCTTACGCCTAAAGTAAAGTTTACAACAGCCGTAAAATTTTATGCGCATGTTATTTCTGATGAGTGTCCACACGATGCTTACCCAGGGCATAATGTTCTTTTTATTCAAAGCTAGTTCAAAGCTTAGAAGTAACTATGCACATTTTCAGGAAGTGATAATCAACACTTTCGTTGTCTCTCAACAGTTATTTTGCACACAAATTCTTCATAAGTAAACAATTATGAAAATATTGTGTGTACATCACCGGAAATGTTATTTTGGCATTCATTTGTAGGTATTTATTTTTTGAAAAAAATCGAGGTCAAAATAAATTTGAAGTAAGTGCATGTACACATCGCTACTCAAAGCGTGTATTCCTTTACATTTCTTGTGTACATGTACGTAGCACACACACCTGCTGCTTTGACTGCTCAGGAGTAAATAGTCTGCAGCAATGTTGAAGAGCGTCTTCACGGGCACTACCCAGGGCTTACGACAAGTAAACTGCCACTTCAAAGCTTAACACTCGCTTGTCAGAACGTACCTTGAGAAAATGGTAGGAGTGGCTATTAGTGGCTCACTTAAAATAAACAGCAAGTACATTTACAAAATATCTAATTTAAGTTTTTTTTTTAAAGAATAATGAACAATACCAGATGGTTGTGGGCCCCAATGGTAGTGTGATGATGTTACCTGTACCAAGAGCAGCACATGGTATGCCGATGATGGTACAAAACCAGCCGATGATGGTGCAGCACCAACCTATGATGCTTCCCAACCAACTTATTGCTGCTCAGAACCAACAAGTAGGAGCTCAAACCTCTGGACCAGAAGAACAACAAGTACATGGTGCACAACAACCAGCCGTCCAGGTACAGGGGCAACCAATGTCGCTCCAGAGTTCTGGCCAGCTAATGATGGTAGGTGGACAGGGACAACCAATGATGCTTCCAGCTCAGGGGCAACCAATGATGGTACATCAAAGTCAGGGGCAACCAATGATCGTCCAAGCTCAGGGGCAACCAATGATGGTACATCAAGGTCAGGGGCAACCAGTGTTTCAACAGCCAATGTTTGTGCAAGGTGTGGGGCAAGTAGGTATGGTTCAAGAACAGGGACAGCCAACCAATCAGACAGTCATGATTCCTGGACAAAGTCAGCCACTTCAAACGGTGACCCAAGCTCAGATTCCGAACCCTGAGCAACAGATACAAGCTACTGGAGAACCTGATGACAATGGAGATGCAATGACATTGGTAGCTGGACAAGATGCTGGCAGCATCTCAAACCCAAACTGTGTAAATGTCCCATTTTTGTAAAGCACGATGACGATTTAATTTTCATCATCCTTATTAGGCCTAAAAAAATTGTTTGTTTGCCCTGCAGCGCCTGCCCCTAGCTCACGGAAAAGTAGGGGCGGTGTTTTTAAAAAAAGTTTTTTTTTTCTTTCGATTTTTTGTTCACAAATTTTAAAAAGTGATCACCATTCTAGACCTAAATTCATTGCAAAATATCGATTATCGGTTATTTTTCAGTCTGATGTATATCCTTTGAAAAACAAATAGCGAAATGTAAAAATGTGAATTTTGGTGACGGGAGAAAAAAAAACTAAAAAAAAAAACCTTTTTTGTGCCCGTCCCTCCTATACAATTTTCAGCATTAAAGGGCAAACAAACAATTTATTTTTTTAGGCCTTATATTCAAAATTATCTCAAATGCTGTTCTTATGATATACTCAGTATGCTGGTTTAGTGTTATTTAGATGAAAAAATTATATAAATATACAGAATTCTAATATTGTGCTATCTATGAAAGTGTTTTAAACATGTGTTTAGTGTTGTAATTGCCAAATTCCTTTGGATAGCCTAGTATACTGGTAAAATAATTTGATAGAGGATTATATCTGATTATAAAGTGTTTTATTGAAATACAGTTAAAATTACTTTGAGTATACCACCGTTTTTTGGTGTAGGTTATAAAAATTGTGAATGCGGAACGAAATTGCGATGTTCCGAAATTCCTGAATCCGCCACTGTTAATAATAGTAATGAAAAAAATTTGATTGGTATTTGTATTTTTAACGAGTGTATATATTCAGTGTATGCTAAATATACCATGGTAATATTTTATCTAGTTTTTTTGGGTTGATATTATAAACATTTGCAGAGAGAAAAAAGCAGAATCGATTATTGAGGAGAGAGTGAAAAGAAAAATGATGTGTGCAGATCAGTTTACATACGGCAGCTGATAAAAAAAAATATATGTTCTATGTTGTTTTAGGGATTCAGTGTATGCATTCCCATTATAAAGTCAAGTACAGTATTTAGACTGATGACACACAAATCATTCTTCCTGCTCTTTGAAGCTTGCCAATATTATATCTATTATATTTTTTTAAACAATATATGTGATATTCTCTTTTTTATAATTTATATTCTTGCATGTTTCGTGGCTGGGAGACTAATAAAATTGTGAAGAAGTGTTTAATATTTTTTATAAGGTAAAGTTCGGAAATAACTTGCGACCAGTACACCAGGATAACCCCTACTCTTTTCTAATGTATATATATACACACCCACCCCCCCCCATGTCTGAATCAGGGCCGGTGGAACTTTTTTCAAAGTTGGGGACGGGGGAAGGGCCCCCACTAGTAAGATAAATAGGAATATGAATGGGTTTAATTTTAGAGGGGGTGGGGGACACAATTTTTCACAAGAAACACACATACACAAAATTAAGTATTTTTTTGTGTCCGGGGTTCTCCCCCGAGAAAATGTAGATTTCGAAATGACTGGAAATGAGCTTTCCAGACTTCAGAATTGTCTTTTAATGACTTTTATGTCCTTCAAAATTCAAGGTTTTCCTTCTTGAAAACGGTCAGGTTTTTTTCATTCTTCATTCTTGTTACAGTAAATAGGCCTGTGTACATGTGTGTACCGTTATACATACTTTGCATACGTATTCTTTTTTCCATGAATCAATGAACCCCAAAAATAAATGGGGGTCGGGGAGTCATTCCCTAGAAAATGTTGATTCCTAGACGGCGAGAAATGAGCTTTCCCGACTTCTAATTTTGTATTCAAGGTCTTTATTATTTATTCAGATAAAAATATAAACTAAAAATTGCAGACAGTCAATAAAAGAGTATATATAAGTGTACTGCAATACTTGCTTAAAAATTTAAAAACAGAACACCAAAATTCCAGACATTCGCAAAACAAACGTTAAAAAAACAATAGATAAAAAGCACAGCACCAGACAAATAGAAAATATTAAAATGATAAAAATGGAAGAAATAAAAAAATGCATATAAAAAACACATTAATTTAAAAATGAATTGAACTTTTTTATTGTTACAAAGAGAAAAAAAATCAGCTCACGGGTCCCGAAAATGTGGGTCTAGAATTCTTTTATTATTTTTTTTTTTCTTTTTAGCCGAAGGGAGAGGGTTTAGGACCCCTGATCCCCTCACATCCGCCAATGTGAATTGCAAAAATATTTAACTCGGTCGGGGACTAGATAAACACTCTCTTTCCCTTCCCTCTTCTCTTTCTTCCCTCTTTCTTTTCTTGCATTTTATTCCGATCATACAAAAATCTCCATAGACATTATATATTTTGTGCCAAAAAGTGGAGGCCTAGGCCCCGGCCCCCCGGTTCCGCCACCCATGTGAATAGATGATGTGTACTATCTTTAGGCCTATTTTAGTGAACAACCATATAATGTAGACGAAGTATTTCAACTACTGTAAGTAAATTTAGGCATCAGTATAGGACGTGTAGTCCTCTGAACACGTTGCAGTAGTTGAATGACTTGGAAAGCAGATCGAAACGGATTTACATGGAAAGTTTAAATACACCCGGAATGTCTACCCGAAATCAAGTACGTAGGCCTACTTGACACAAAATTAATTGAAAGTATGAATTCAACCACGTGATGTTTACACAGACATAATGGCTCAAGTCAATAAAACTGATTACCGGAACTTAAAGCAATTGCGAAATAGGAAATAATGGAAAGCAAGCCTTGCTCATGACTGACGCTGCTAGTCTTAAACTGCGGTGGTGGACCTTTCTTATCTTTCCACTATAGTATTGAGTGAATTCGGAAATTCGATGGCCTTGAAAATGAGAAAATTATTAAAATCTATAAAACCTATAATGCCAAGCATAGGGCTCGTGATCGTGGTATCCTGACCATTAAAAATTAGCAGACGCACTGGGAAGCGTTGTTCACGGCATTTGACTGCAGTGAAAAATGATTCTCCCATCATTAATGGAACAGGCCCACGTCATGCTTGGCTGATTAGTTTTGATTTACATTTCGCAAGTCTAGTGCCATACGCAGCAAAAGTCCGTTTCTAGTGCCTGTCTCTTATACACATCTAGATGTGTATAAGAGACAGGCTTATGTGGGTTAAATTAGAACTTCATTTTGGGAAACCAGATCTACATTTTGAGAAATTTACGCCTACGTTTTGATAAATTAGACATTGAATTTTGCAATTACATTTTGATTTTTGCTGCCTATGGCACCCCATACATTCCCACAGCCGCTCAATTTTTTCATTTGACCCAATGTCAAAGGTTATATTTTATTTATTTGCGCCGAATGTAAATACTACGCCGAATGTAAATGCACCGAATGGTAAAAGAGCCGAATGTAAATGCGCCGAATGGTGAAAGGGCCGAATGAAAATGCGCCGAATGGTAAAAGAGCCGAACGTAATGGTAAAAGGGCCGAATGAAAATGCGCCGAATGGTAAAAGAGCCGAACGTAATGGTAAAAGGGCCAAATGAAAATGTGCCGAATGGTGAAAGAGCCGAACGTAATGGTAAAAGGACCGAATGTAAATGCGCCGAATGGTAAAAGAGCCGAACGTAATGGTAAAAGGGCCGAATGTAAATGCGCCGAATGTTAAGCTGTTACCGAAGGCAGCGATGGCGTTCCATAGGGCTGAGGCGGTATTGACCATCTGTCTGTGCAAGTTTCTCCCTTCACCCCGCCCTCTATTTCTCCTGCTTTACTGTAGGTCCCTATACAATAATACTCAAATGAATGAAAATTTAAATAAGATATTACAAATTATGGATTTTAGAAATCCATTAAAAAGGCCCTCAAAATGCTAATTAAGTTAGAGCTGTCAGAAGATTCGCCCCAACCTCGCGGGGATCCATAGTCCACTCCGATTGCAAAACCACCTCCCCATCGAAAATCCTGCCTACGGGTACCTGCTTGCTATGCAAGTTAAACACCTGTATTAAGTACAACACTGGATGATATATTGTTATGAATACAAAAATAAACAAGTTGGTAAATCACACGACATTTAAACAGGGTAAAAGTTCAGATTAGACTAATGAATAAAAAATATTAATCATAGGTAACTTTCTGAATAATTTCAATAACAATTTTATTCGATGAACCTTATAATCGGCTGGTAATAAATTGTCTATACAGTACCATTGTTAGCAAAAACCTTTTTATCTCTATGGTTGGAAATTATTGATTCATTTATTGAGCTATTCAGAATTTTTAATCTAAATTTGGCGATTTTCTCTACTCTGGGTTGATCAAGCGTTACGAATGATATATATATTCATAAACCTCATGTGACCGCCCGGATAAGTGACAACTATGTAACGGTAGCAGGTCAAAACGGCAATAAACAAAACGGCAATGATAAGCACCAAAACGGAATGACAAGACTGTATACTGTATGTTTTTGAATGCAAGCGCCACTGGGCGCGGACTGCAGTTTATAGTTTTCTGTATCGTTTTGAAATTGTCCCGATAGGCAAATCGAATATTGTCATGTTTTAATGTTTAATCGCTTTTTTTTTTCTTGTTTTTTGTTTTGTTTTGTTTTGTTTTTTTTTTTTTTTTTTTTTTTTTTTTTTTTTTTTTATGACGAATTATTTAGATTAGATGCTTCATTTTGTCTATAATGCGTCATTTTGTCTCATGAATAATAATATAATAATTATAAATGTTAAGAAGAATACACAAATTTAATTGGGCAATGTTAAGTTAGGATTTTTGCAAGTTGTACAGTTTTGTCATTTTTTTAGTTGTTATATTGCATATTCTTGATGTGTTTTTTTTTTTGCTTGTGGTCAATTTAATTGGCATACTTGATGTTTTTGTCCTTCCAAGCAAAACAATTATTTTCATGAGATTTATTTTAAATTCATGACGAATAAAGTCAGGGCCGTCGGAACCGTACCGGTCGCACCGGCTTTAGCCGGTCCACTTTTTTCTCAATTATGATTTTTTGAATAATATACCGATGCCAAATTACATGAATTTATTATTAATGTTTGCATCATATTGTCTTCTTTATGCACCGGTACATATTTAACAAAATTACACCATGCGCTTGTTTTTATTTTGCCTATGAACATTTCAATTATTTTGACAATATTTAATTTTAGTAAGATTTATTTTGAAAATGTTCAGAGGTATAAATATATAATAACAATTAACTAATTAAAAAATGTTGGGGTTGGAGTCTGTCCTTTCCTTCATTCCAGCTAGGGCTCGCTTCCGTTCAGTGTGCATACTATAACGCCACAACCATCGTCAGCGACATCATCATCATCATCATCATCATCATCATCGTTATCACTATCATCACCGTTCATAGTTCTTATTGTCCTCTCATCATCACCATCAACAATCAATGTAGGTATATTGCGAAATGATAACTTGTTCAAAATTCAATTTCTTTTCAGTACTGTACCATAATTAAATTAATTTAGTTAATCATAATTATTACATATTTTTTCTGGGCACCCAAGTAAACAAGGTTTCCACGGGGACCACTGTAAAACCTTTTCACAAAAACCTCTGGATCGACGTGTATACCTCCTGTCTGCCATACATAAACTACGGTAAATGTTAAAGTGTATCGGTACGTATAAGGTCTAACAGAAGCGAACACAGAACTTAATTTAGAACACTTTTAACAATTTAAGTGATAGTAACCTCATCTAAGCGTTATCAATTATTTAATAAATGCTTCAGGCGCTCGAAATCACGGAATTCTTTGTAGGCCTATTCCCAAATCGCATAACATATTGCATCCTGTGTATTCATAACACGTTTTTAATTAATCGCATCTGTTCATGTTTATATTTCAAAGATACCCTGCACGTTGTGTAAATATAGTCACTGTTATTCATTCTTCATTATGTACAGGCCTGATTATATATGCATTCCTGTCCTTGCACCTTATTTATTAATGAAGGAATAAGCAACATTCTTCTTGGATCTCTTCACTAAGACTACATATATTTCGGATAGTAAGTGCCTTTTTAGATACGGTACATTATTAGTTTTAATCTTACTTATCTTAGCCATCCTGGCGTTGCGAACAAAATAACGCCGCCGAATAAAAAAAATGCCTATGAAGAATAACGAACATAAACTCGCGAGAATACTGGACGTAATTTGCGATCCGTCTTCTGGGCATTCAGAGCCTGGTGCTGCGCTTCAGTCCCCCCCCCCATCTAGATGTGTGCCTCCTCCCAACCATGATGGAGGTGGGTGGATATGCTCTCAGAGGCCCGGATTAACTTTAAAATCCTGTATCATGGGGTTAGCGGTCAAACAACTACATATTTTAGCGCCCAACCGCCACCCCCACCCCGCTATTTTATAGGCCTATTAGCCTAATGGCCAAAACTTGCAAAATGCTTCCGACGGCTATATGATCTTATTTACCGTATATTTTAATGTTATTTATTATTATTTTTTTATTATTATTAATATTAATATTATTATTGTTGTTCGTTGTTGTCGTTCTTTGGCATTTTTTACTTCTATGACAATTTAGTCTAATTTTTACCATATTTAATCGTTTGTACACTTTCATGTTTTAATAACTGGTTTATTATTTTTACTTTTATGACATTTAGCCTCATTTTTACCGTATTATCGTGTAGGCCTACAATTTGTCTAATTGGTTTTATGTAGGGCCACATTGAAAATATGTTTTAATTCTTAAAAAAAACTTAGACCATTTTGGTTTACTGCCGTTTTGACTATAGGCCAATTGCTGGTTGGTCTTGCCGTTTTGACTTATTGGCGTTTTGGTCCATTGCCGTTCTGGGCAAAAATGTTGCCGTTTTGGTTTTTTGCCGTTTTTGGTCATTGCCGTTTTGACTTATTGCCGTTTTGGTTTATTGCCGTTCTGACCAGAAACCATTGTAACTCAGAAACATTGTAACAAAAGACAAACAGACGGTAAGTTTCTGTAAATCATTAACTGTCAGTGCTATTTATTCGTAGTCATTCGCCTATCGTGGTGATTGTAATTGTTTACACCAGAGAGTTGTTATGTTGTGATCGACAGTGTGTTGTTTTGTGTGCGAACAATAGGCCTTCTATGACATCGTCCTATTCTATAGTTATTGGCCTGTACCTTGGCTAGGCATGGCAAGGTGGTACAAAAAGAGAGTTGTAGTAGGTCGTCCACAGGCAGGCACGATCATTTTCACAGCTATAATAAGTTAGCCAACAACATTTTACTGGCATAATGACCGCAGGCCCGTACGCAGGATTTTCGATGGGGAGGTGCGATTTTGCGACCGAAGCGGACCTTTTAGGATGGGCGACCGCCTAGGGATCCCCGTGGGGGGGGGGGTGCAAATCCCGGAAGCACCGACAAATTATCATTTTAAGGGCCTTTTATAATGGATTTGTAAAACCTATAATTCGTAATATTCTATATAAATTTCCATTCCATTTTGGGTATTATATAGGGACATAAAGCATGGTTTCCAGGACCAGAAGGAACTTTTTTTACAGATAGATGGTCATGAATACCAATACCATAGCCCCACCATGGTTGGGGCTGAGGTAAGAACCCCCTCAGCCCCACCATGGATGGGGCTGAGGTAAGAAAACTTGTGATTATGGCACTCTCAAACAAAATTTAATTATGATTTTTTTTTTTCCATTTCTTTTATAATTTTAGGGAGCTCTCCCTCCCCCACCCCCTAATCCACCACTGTGAAGTTGTAACTTTTATGTAATTTACATCTGTAGGTCTACAGATGACATGGGTCAATTTCCAACAGATTTAAAAATCAATGGTTAGAAGAGCGGGCAAAAAAAATGTAATGCATACTAGGCCTATAGCATTTCGCGATAATTAGGAATGATTTTAATGAAATAATAGGTTTTAAAAAGTGGACTTTTTGAAAATTGGTGGTCCAAGGGCAGAGACCTGGAGACCTGGTTTAATTTTTGAGAAAAGCCCCAGCAGGCTCTGACAAAATAGCATTTTGAGGGTCTTATATAATGGATTTCTCGAACATATAATTTGTGAATATTTTATTTAAATTTTCATTAATTTGGGTATTTTG
>NW_022726550.1:639574-647397 GCF_011630105.1 Anneissia japonica
TACTTACACCACGCAATAGTAATAATACTTTACAGTAATGTTTAATCACACCCATAATAACATATATTTCAGTACCCTATGCATATAGTTTCTGTACCGTATTACTTTTTAGATACAGGTTTGTTAGGACCCTTTATAGGATAATTACAATAAGGTACGGTGGCCAGGCCCATAGTGTCACGGAAACAACTTTCGAAATGTCACTGCCACATTTTTGAAATTCACGGCAGAGGGGGCGGGGAACAGGGAAGAACTTTCACAGACGTTGAGTCTATACCCTCTCAGCCCCACCATGGTTGGTGGGTCTATACCCACTCAGCCCCACCATGGTTGGGGCTGAGGTAAGAAAACTTATGGCACCTCTAGGTGGCCAGATATGGCACTCTCAAACAAACTTTAATTATGATTTTTTTTTTTTTCCATTTCTTTTATAATTTTAGGGAGCTCTCCCTTCCCCTAATCCACCACTGTGAAGTTGTAACTTTTTATGTCCTTTGCATCTGTACGTCTACAGATGACATGGGTCAATCTGCAATCACTGGAGCTGATAATTATAACTCCATGGTTGGACGAAAGATATAATATCCCTGGGGAGAAAGGAGTGCAGGCAGTGCAATCGTACCCTCTAAATTATATCCGTCCGTGCATTTCGGAAAATAAGGGCTGATTTCCTCGCAGATTTTGCCAAAAATTAGGCTTTGACCAAATATTTTATATCAAATGCAATTATACAGCAATTATGATTCTGTGCACCTAATTTCCTACAATTTTCCGCAAAAATTTGAGGTGAATTTTCAGATATCCTCCACGCAATTAAAAAAAAGTATGGGGTGAGCTGAATGGTGTGGACTCTAATGCCCCCCCTGCTGCTAAATCCTGCATCTGCCACAGCATCCAAATAACATCATTTCCAATCCCCGTATTATGATCTGTTAAAAGCACAATTTCTGCACCATAAAAACTTTCCCTTTGAACCAGTCCCCAGACCAGGTCTAGTTGGGACCTTGGTTTGGCTCCCCCTGTAGAACATGCTGGACCCCTTTCTGCAAATTTCTGGAGCCACCGTTGCCCCAGGTATTTTTGTTTGGGGACCCTGACAAGGATCTAATCTATCGGGCACCTTGGTTCGAACATCCGGTCGGCAAATTTTCCGGAGTTAAACTGAACAGGGCAGGGCTGTTCCCTGCTATCTATGGGCCACGTTCGAAACTGGGTCACCAAAATATTTTGTACAGTGTCTGAACGTTGAAGAAAAAATAGATGTCGCTCCTACCATGTAGGAGAAGATCATTCGGCAACGGATCCTTTTGACACGACAAACTACAGTAATGTGTTTCCCGCCATTTTTAATAATGGGCGTATTATCTTATTATAGTACAGTATTAACATTTTTTTTTGTTAGCAACAACTTGGCAAGGACACGCTTTTATATGCTTCATCACGGTAGTTGTGCAATAAACCGTTCGATTTTAACTCATTAAATATCTTTAAAATTGACAATGTTCCCCTGAGCGGGTTTTTTGTGACTTTTTTTTTTAGTATGATGTTATGTATAATTCAGGAACATATTCCGCAAAATATTTCTGTTAAAATTACTTCTGTGTTCATTATAATTTTATCTAAAGATTGATTGGTTCGTCTGTAAAGGCTAAGGCAGTGTAAAACTGAAAATCACTCTGACTTTGGATTGAATTTTCGAATAGTCCACACTCGTTTACACTAAAACAACTTAGTTTATTATAATCCTCAATCATTCCTTAATTAATATCTGTTAAAATTAGAATTATCAAGTTTTATCCAATTTATGGAAACTCAAGTGTAAATATACCATACTTTTAAAACTCATGTAAATAACTCAAAGATAAATGTATTAGCATCAAGGTGGAAACAATTGCGAAGTGATTGTCTGTAAGTAGTGCACATTGAGAAAAGAAGGTGCTCTCCATTTCGCCATGTTTAATTTTTTGGTAAAATAAGCTTGTTGAGTATTTGGTGGCGGGGAACACATTAGACTTCAAAGGCATCACGCAAACATTCTTCACGCGCTGCGGCAGCTTCGTTCTCGCCTCATTTCCATAGCGCTGTGTGCGCGGAGCTTTTTCAAGTGATCTTCTCAATAATACCTCCGTGCTCCTACTACATTGCTAAGCTTCATGGGAATTCTCCTTCCTTGAAGACCCTGAGAAGAAATAATTACTATAGTCTAACAAAAAAAAAATTCTTGGGCCCCAGGAGATCCCAGTACTGCAGTGTAATGGATACATGTTTTTCCCTTATCCCACCTAACTCTCATGTAAGGGTTTTTCGAGGAGTAGAGTGATCTGATCTGACTCTAATAAAATCCGATGCTGGCCGGGTTTGAACCGAAGTCTTCAGCACCAGAAGGAGGAACAATACCTCTCGGCCAAACAATCGACTAATCAGTGATAATAATGACACTTTTCTGTGGGGGAAAAAAGCATTATCCTCATTGACATTCAAACCAAAGACTCTGACCATCCGTATACTCTACCAACTTGGCTACAGTTATGAGGAGAACAGCATTGGCGCCAGCTGAGTTCAGAAGGCAAATTGCGTCGCCCTCCTCTTTATTAAAAAAAATCCAGTATTTAAAATCTAAAAGCAAATTTAGAAATTAAACATTGAAACACATTTGTTGTTTATTATTTAAAAAAAAAAAACTATTCACATATCTTACAAAATACCTAGTATATTTAACTGTTAATTGTCATTGGTTTTACTCCTTGGTGAATAGAGGTAAATTGTCTTGCCCAAGGACACAAATGAAATCCATAGCTAGGGATTGGACCTCCGACCTGAAGGTTGAGATGCAGAGCTCTAAATGCTGTGCCAATCCACACCTAAATTATTAACATGGATATTGAAGGTATAAAGTTAGGAATATCAAAGCTATATTGTTTGTGTTATAGTTATTGTTATTAATATTACTATATTATTTTATGATTATTCAGTTAAAATGGAGGATCTGCTGGTACCAGATACACCTGCTGGTCAGAGGTCAATAAATTCTCAGAAAGAGGTCGAAGAGCCATCTTGCTGCTCACCAACCCGTTCCAAGTTGAAGACTTCCCCTATCAGAGTGTTCAGTGTGATCCATATTGTGTGTGGTTTCTTGTCCATTGGATTGGGCATCGTAGCATGCACCTTTGGTTGTCAGTATCCTGGCGCCGCCATTGTAGCTGGCATAGTAGTAAGTTTCATTTCAATTTTTTTAGGCACGAGCTTAATCACTTGTCCTATGTGGCATATCTGTTAAACAACAGGGGACTTAATGGACCAGTACACCAGGGTAACCCCCTTACTCATCTCGAATGATGTACTGGGTTTTTTAAAGTACACACGAGCCAAATGCGTACACTGAGCCTAAGGTTTAAAGTCCTTTTCCGAGAAGACTTGTTCCGCCACCGGAACCATTGGCGAGTGAGCCATTCGAACTAGCGCCGATATTAGAGCTGAAGTTTATGGTGCCCCTGACTTAACCGCTCGACCAATCAACTCGCCCCTAATTGCGGCACACAAATATACATAAACCCTATGTTTGCAGCCTTTCAAACATCTTTGGTTAAAAATCCCCTTGTTTCTTATGGCCCGACACTGACCATCTGTTAAGTAACATGTTAGAACTGAGTAAAAAGTGATATATAAAAGCAGACCATGAAGGTTTTTGGAAGCACAATGGAAATCAAAGTTTGTGTGTGGCCCTTAGAGTTAAATCAAAAATTTACTTTGGACCTTAGACACATTTTAATGCCCTACCCCCCCCCCCTTCTCCCACCCNTATCCTGCCATGCATGCTGGGGGAATCTGAAATCCCTCAAAACTTGAAATTTTAAATCATTAGATTGCCCACTTCAAAAAGAATACCCAGAAAATTTAAGTCCATATATGCAAACCCCTCTTGATCTGGGGTGGATGCAGAGGGTGCCATCGCACCCCCTAAATTGTATTAAGAAAAATAATTGTTGTGTTATATTTTATGTAAATCTTAACATAAATTTCCTATTTTGATGTCACATAATTCGTAATTCAGCATTTTTGGCTGCCATGTTTTATGCTTTTTATAAATTTTGAATATATATATATATATTGTTGTACGGTATGAGAGTGCAATTTCCGGGCACCAGAAGCAGGCGCGGATCCAGACCTCTTCGCACCGTTCCAGTATAAAGTGATAGCAGTGCCTGGTTGTCTGAGAACTATTAATTCAGTGTGTATTCATTCATCAATAGAAGTCTCGTAATGCACATCAGTATATTTTTCCAGCATCAAGAAAAAACAAAACTCTCTGAAGTTAGGAGAACCTCAAGACTACCGCAAACCACCCCTCCGCCCCACGTCTAAAATAGTCTTGCAGCGACGGAACAAGCAAACATTACGTTATCTTTCCATGACCCCGCCCACTGAGGGACCCCATTATGTGTGATAGTCAGGGTAAAGCTCGGTTTCCATATAATCGCTCAACCTATCGGCGACAGTCGCCAACAGTTGTCAGCAAAGTTGACCCTGGTTCAACTTTTCCAATTGCGTTGATAACACAAACGAATCAGGGTGCATTGCTAGCTGGCCTGCACAATAGGGAAGGCACCCCGATTTGTCTGTGAACTGTCACGACTTTCGCCGATAGGGTGAGCATTTCTATGGAAAGAAAACCCAGCTAAAACTCTGGATCCGCACCTGAGAGGTCACTATTCTCAACATTTTCTATTCCCTCAGCCCCAACCATGGTAGGGCAGTGGGGTGGACCCTCACGCACCCCCTACTGTCAAATCCTGCATCCGTCCCAGCTTGATTTGCCCTGTATATAAATTTATTTTTTTTACTCCACTAGTGTATTGTAATACTTCATATTTTTTACATATATAAAGCCTATACTGTATTTATATTATAGTTGGCTGGTGATAACATTTTATTTTTATATCTTATTTCATTACTAGCCTTAACTTTTCATTCATTGAATTCATGTATTCAATCAACAGTCAACCCACTTTAGAACTATTATATATAAAAC
Organism: Anneissia japonica; assembly: GCF_011630105.1. Taxonomy (NCBI): domain Eukaryota; kingdom Metazoa; phylum Echinodermata; class Crinoidea; order Comatulida; family Comatulidae; genus Anneissia; species Anneissia japonica. The sequence continues at coordinate 644,604 of NW_022726550.1, forward strand.
AGTTAAATTAATTTTTTTTCATAATGATTGTTGAAAAAAATAGTTTATTACACAAGCTAAGTTCTTGTAAAGAATTGTTTGAAAGAAAGCTTTTAAAAACTGTTAAGATTTTATTGTTTATACAGTCATTATACAAGATATTTAGGTGGTTGATCATGACCAATATAATAAAGTGTACAGTAGTTTTATTTTGTTTTATTGTATCTTGAATACAATATTCTATGATTATTGCTGACATTTTTTGTTTATTTTCTCGCTGTAGTTTGTAGTGACTGGTGTCATTGGGATGCTTGTGACAGAACATGGAGTCATGGTAACTTTTCATTTTTATAGTTGATTGTTCAAAGTTCATACTTAATTTGTTCTTTCGGAAATTTATTATATTTTATTTCACACTGTACTTAAATAATTAATAATGATTTTTATAAATTGAGTTTATAGAAGGGTCATTCCATGCCTTTATTGCATTAAGTTACAAAGCTGCATTGCTATTCTCAGTTATGTGAAGCCATTCTTCTAGAATCTGCACCAGGAGTGCAACCAGAGAAAGGTAGGGCCATGTAAGCATCAAGTGGGGTTAATGGTTTTGAGATTTTGTTTATAGTGCTTGACCAAGGTACAAGTACATGAAATAAAAATTAACATTCTTTTTTTAGTACAGCCCTGAACTGAAAATAAGATATGTGTATTTCTTTCTAATTTCCGGTATACAAATTTAAAGCATTTAACCATCTCATTACTACACTGTTTACACATTCACCAATAAAATTTTATTTTTATTTTCTGCTTCATCTGGATTTTTTGGCAAAACCTTTTGCTACATAAGAAAACAAAATTTTTATTTATATTTTTTTTGCCGCTCTACTCTGACGATCTTTAAAAAATTTTGTGAAACATGATATAAAAAGCCTTGCCTAGTAAAACTGTATAATCTCAGGCAAGCCAACTAATCCATTTTTAACCAGTTTTTTTAATATTCAAAAATTAATACCCTTATTATCAATTTAATTGTTTTAATATCTTCATTATACAACAAATTATCAAACAAATGTTGCGCTCTGGAGCCTGTCTTTAAATGTATCAGAAGAAATAAGTATAAAACGATGTTCATTTGGTAGCCAACACTTATGTACAGGGACATAAGTGTCACTTTGGTGATTACCATCTCAAGTATATTGAGAAAATAAACAATGAACTTTGAACTTCTATTTGCAAATACTGTATCACCTTGCTCCTGACTATCATAGATTATTATCATGTATGTATCATGTATTTAAACTCAAGATAGTTGTTAAAATATTATTTGCTCTATAACATAACATGGTAATGGTAATGATTGTGTGTTTTTATAGCTCATATTGTGGCTGTACAGTCTCTATGCCTTAAAAGAATAAAAATCAAAACCTGAGAATTATCCTGAAACTAACAAAGGGAAACAACCGAAGAGACAAAGAGAAAAGAGCAGAAGGATCGAACCAGTGCCACTGCTCCATTCTCCAGCATCAGTGAGATCCTAAATAAAGGGCTCGTTGGAATATGCTTCACAGTAGCTCAAGCGAAACTGCCATACTGGCTATCAACTAGGAAATTCTCAACTAATAAAATTTACAAGAATGTAATATTGTTCTTTTTTGTCTGCAGGCTGCAGTGTATGGGTTTTTATGTGTTTTTAGCTGTCTGTTGAGTATTGTTCTGATGGTGCTTATGTTAATTGCTTCGTCTTATGGAGAAGGTGAATATAGAGACACTTGCAGCAGTCATGATTGTAATTATAGCTACCCAGACAACTGTTGTTCTGACTACAAATTTTTCATAACGGTATACATTTAAATTTTTTTGGCAAACAATAATACTAAATAAGAACACAATTCTTTTCCGCCCTTTATTCGCTATGCTAGGTATAAAAAGTTTCGCTTAAATAATAAAAGTACTTATTTAAATTTTTAAAATTGTAAGATGAAAACCTTTCTTTTTTTAGTGGAAAAATGCTGCAGTTGATGTGGGAATTCTGGCTGTTGCTGTTGTTGAATTGGTTGCTTCCTGGCTGGCTGCGACTCTGAGTTTACGCAATACAAATTGGATCACAATTTGCTGTTTGAAAAAAAATATGGTACGTTTCATTGAATTTCTGATATTGTACTCCCAACGGTAGAAACAGAAATTAAACTCAGAAGTTAACTGATTTTTTATTATTTTTTAATTATAGAATGAAATGCAGTTTCCAAATTCTGATCAGAGAACTAGAGCTGAACCCTCAGGTAAGAACATCTGGAGGGTTGGGGTGGTGATTTCATAACAAGATCTAATACCCTTTTCACATGGTATTGGTATATAAATAGTAAAAACCAGTAACATGTTGTAACTAGGTTTATGTAGTGTGAAAGGAAGTCAGACTTTCCGAGATAGGACCCCTGCAATATCTCAATTAAAAAACATGCCTAATCTAGTTCTGTTTGTTCTTCCAAGATGTGTCAAGAACAATATAAAGTAAATGACAGCAGCACTTTTGAGACTAACAATACAGAATTTATCCTCTAGCTTTCGTCCACACAGCGGACTTCATCAGGAGACTGTACAAATGGGATAAGAAACAACTTTAATATACAACTGAAATAATGGGGGCGGTCCTAAAACAACAAAGAATGGTGTACAAAGCATACAAGTCTGCCGAAATAAGCAATCTAAATAAACAGTATTAAAAGATCAATAATAAGAAACTGTGGGAAATAGCATACAGGAGAAGTCTATGTCAAAGTCAATGATGAAAACAGTAAATTGGCAGTAAATACAGTAT
>NW_022726550.1:647894-659834 GCF_011630105.1 Anneissia japonica
AATATATATATATATATATATATATATACTCACCCAAAAACTACAGGTTTTTGGGTGAGTTTGTGTTTGATGTCATGTTTATGACCATTAGTCCATTAAAGTGTTTGTCTAGTTTGTCCAATGTAGGGAGCATTAGTGCAAATATTGCATGATATAGCATATATTAGGTTGGATGACATGCAGTTATAAGCGCCTTTTATGTTGAAATTGGTATTATTAGGTCCTTTGACAATGTTACTCTGGATTTGATATGTGTACAAGGTTTGCAAGTCCTAGTATTGCAAGGGAATGTGCCATTGTTGCTGTTAGTGGGAAGTTTACTTTTAACTAAGGCTAGGGAGCTGTTTAAAGGCAATGAAAGGTTTGTCTTTAAAAATATCATTGAGGGCTTCTTCATGTAGGACGGGTTGTAGATCATCTATAATGCGTTTGAGGGGTTTGTTGAGTGATGGGTGATACGTAGTTATTAACGGTGTGCGATTAGAGGATGTCTTTTCATTGTATTGCAGTAGGTCTTGGCGTTGTATACGCTTAGCTTTCTTGTTTGACAACTATTTGTTTGTCATACTTAAGTTTAAAGCTAGAGAATAAATTCTATATTGTTAATCTCAAAAGTGCTGCTGTCATTTACTTTATATTGTTCTATACTGTATCAAATTAACGTGGTTATACTTTTTACTCATCAAGGTGTGTCATGTAATTCAGTGCGCATGCCTTCGTACTTAACTAGGTCTAGAGTAGGCAGCTTGGCAAATATTATATACAGAACTGAATAAGTCATCGTTAAATTTTTGTTACTTTATTAAAGCCGAGATTTCAATGCGTCAGCCGGCAAATCCAAATCCACTCAATGCCAGTGTTAATTCCAAAAGTTTCAGTTCATTAAAAAATTTCACTTGCCGTGGACTATTGCATGTGTTAAGTAAATAATAATTCTAGGAAAACATGGTTGTTAAAGCTTGTTACTAATTTTTAAAAGTTGGAACATTTCCTGTTAGTGTGAAAAGGGTATTAAAAATTGCTTTTATATTCTAGATGAAACCTCACCAGTGAGTGGCCAATCACCAGCCATGAAGCGATGCTGGAAACCTTGTGAGAGCAAAGGTCACCGCAATCTCACCATCATCCTAAGTGTTTTTCATATTATTATTGGTGTCATCTGTATTGCCCTTGGTATCTTGGCGGTGTTTTACAAATGTGAATTATCATACATTGGAATGCCTATCTGGTCCGGACTATTGGTAAGACCATTAATCTTAATAGTATATTGTAAATGTGTGAATAAGAGTCACTCTTGAATAAGTGCCGATCTCAAATATGGCGCACCAAACCTGATTTTTTTTAGCTACATGCCATTCTCAAATAAGCGCTGCGGTGCTAATCAAGAGTATACAATATATTACCCTGTGTGTAATATAACACTAATGAAACAGCAACCGAAAGGTCCACTGATTAATCTCAGATAAGAAAGTATAATACATACTCCAAGTATTGAAATACACGCCATTGTGTTGGGATTCAATATTTCGACATTAATTATGTCATCATCAGGAATGATGATGTATTATACTTTCTCATGAAACAGGGTTTTAAATACAATGTGTACAGTGTTAAAATGAATAACACAATGAAGACACAAGCATTTCTTTATAAATGTTTATTTACAATGACGTAGGACCTGTTATAGTCCTACTGAACTACGGGAATTTGTGAGCAAGGACTTATAACTGTTACCAGGATAGGAAGCTGCTGGTTTAAGCCGTCTATTCTGGAATTAGCCTTGTGTGTGGTATTGTTATGCTAATGAGCCAGATAAGCACAATCTGCACATGCTCAGAAAAACAAAACTTTCCTTAGCCACACTAGGCGTACAGCTAAGCCTAGCCAAGAATTACGGTACGGTAAAACAAAGCAAAACAAGGGTACTAATTTCACTTGGCATGCAAATCAATCATACTTACACACTTCAAAACAAATTAATCTACCAATAAAATCACCTGCTAGTTAAGATATAAGGCAAGTATGTTCACAAATTTGATTTTAAATTGATGTGATTTTGTTTTGTAGTATTACAATGAACATCACATAGGCTAGCCTAGGCCCGGGCCTACAGTAGGTTGGTCATGTGACGTATGGTGGGTATCAGCAGCATGACTGACACTTGGTAATAGGAAAACTTGCGGCTTCTTCTTAGAGTTTTTGCTGTAAACCCCATTTTGATGTTGAATAATGTTGGTTGGAATGCCAGTTAACTATACCAAATTGATGGGAAAATTGAAATTGAGAGTTAATTGCCATAATGGTTTGCTATGCTCCAAAAGATACTAACCCCAAACATTGAGATTTTTCGAGAAATGCTATAGGCCATAGGCTTCTGCATATCTACGTCCGGGTTAGGGATGCACAAGGGCTTTGATCTGCAAACTGCGTTTTTGACACAATACGATTTCAAGGAAGGTTTAAGAAGGACCACATAAATTCCAAAGAATACTAAGCACAGAGAATGCTAGAAAAAGTAAATAAACACTATTTTGATCAAATGTAAAGTGCTTTCCTTGCCAGTTGTTTCTGATGTTAATGGTGGGCCGTTGTTTTTGGAACCATAACATTACCTTTTCCTATACTCTAACACTGATTGCCCTGATTTTGTATGCAGCAAGGTATGCAGGCAATGGAAGGCTGAAAGTACTGCCAAGAAATAGGGGGCGCCCTACACTTAATTTAGAAACGCATACGTGTTGCTCGAATCTTAAAGACCACGCCCCTTCGTGGAAGTACTTTTTGCATTCCAATGAATCCCCGGTAGTCGGACCTCTTGCAGTTTTATACTCTTTGGTAATACCTACTTTATGTCCCTGACTGGCTGTAAACAAACTTCGCAGAATGTGTTTATTAGTACTGTAACCATCATAATCCTGAGATTAACAGTTACAGTAAAGTATTTTATTTTTTGGATGATAATAAGTACAATAATTATTATTATAAGTATATAAATTGTTCCATTTTTCCACAGATATTTGTAGTGACTGGTATTTATGGGTTGTTGAGTGTCACAAAGAAGGGGCCGTATGTAAGTGAATCAAAATTTGAATATCATCAATTTGTTTTGGTTTTTTTCTTTTTTTTTCCTTTTATTTTCTCTTCTTTTTTTTCTTTTTCCTCTGGTATAATTTAATGCATTCTTTAAATGGTACTTCATAATAAACATTGTTGGTATAGTGGTCTGACACTTGCCGTGACATAGACAGGTTGAAGGTTCAATTCCTGCAGAGAGAGAGCTCACAAGTGGGGTGGGGGGAGGGGACGGGTGGGCATCAACTGGATCATTAAAGCTTTTTGGAAATTCAAATCTAAATCTAATTCCTTGCACTCTATAATAATAATAATAATAATAATAATAATACAGATAATAATAATAAATAAATAATTAAAAAAAAGTAATAATAATGACAATAATAATGAATGAAGATCAAAATATTGCATTGAAGTGAATTCAGTTAGTTATTAAAACATGATTTGTAGGGCGGGACTTGTCATGAAGGTGTTATATTAATGATGTTGTAAAAGACTGGATTGTAGGACACAGACGTATTGAAATAGGGAGACTCTTTCAGGTGATTGGAGTACAGTGAAAAAAAGAGTTGTGAAGTGCATTGCATCTGGCATGAGGAAGATAGAGCATTGGGTGCAGTTTACGGGTATTAAATGAAATATAACTATGGGAGATTTGGATTTTTTCATTAATTATTTTATACATGAAACTGAGACTAAGAAATATTCTGTATTCTAACGAGTTAAGATTAATTAGTTGGACAGCACTAGTTCTTAATGCATGGCAAATAACAGAGATCAATATAGTACGCCCTCTACTTGTAAGCATTTGACGACAAGACAGAATCTCCGAAGAGATACTTTTTTATAAATCATGATATAATAGAAATAAATGACTATATAATAATATATAATTCATATAATTTCACATATATATTCCATTAATTTCATGTTCTTTCACTTCTTTTCCAGATTCCCTGTTTCTTTTCACTTTCCATCCTAGCTTTTATAATGTCTAATAATATGTTCATATGGGCTTCTGCTAATATAAGCGAAGACAAATACAACCAGCACATGTATGGCTGTGTCGATTGGAATTGCTACAACATCACAACAACACCTTCCTATTGCTGGGACTGTTTGCCTGGATGTTGCAAAATGGGTGACATGTCTAGTCACAAGGACAGAAACATAAGGGTATGGATCAATCAGTTAAATTAAATTTATTAATTTTATTGCTTCAGATGTGTATCTAGGAGTCTGGAAATAGGGGGGAGGGGTGGGTGTGAAGGTGAAGTGGGGGTTGCGATGATGAAGGGATGGGTCACTAGCTTCCAAAATAAGGTACTTTGAAAAGTTTCAATGGGGGGTAGGGGTCAACTGTGGAAGTGCAAGCTTTTTGGTGGAAGTGTGCCCCCATCCCCTAGATATGCCACTGTATCTCGGGCCTGTATGCAGAAATAAAGCACTGAAACGAACGACAAAATTATGCTACAGTAGTAGCTATGTATCATGGGATAAGGACATATGACCCACATATTATCTAAACTAGACCTTTATAATAACCAGGCTGTAGCTACTCGAGATCACCTTCCTGACCCTAACTCATTCTCACATACACTACACAATCTTATATAGAGGCCTAAGCCACTACCTGTTACCTGTTGGTGTCCTCTGCTCAAAGCAGGTTGGCTACCATGTATTTCCATTCCCCTCTACACTGTGCTGCCCTTACATATTGCCAATACCTCATCCCACACATTCCTTGATGTTATCCATCCACATAGTCCTTGGTCTAACTCTGCCCCTACTTCCTTCCATCTTCCCTTCCAATAGTGTTCTTTGCAGTGCCTCTTTTCTGACCAGATGGTCCAGGTATTCTAGTCATTCTTCTTTTTATTAGGCCAAGTAAAAAAAAAACATGTTTCGCGTCCCCGCCCGCATCGTTTTTTTTCGCCCGCCTTGATTTTTTTTTGATTTTTTATTTTTGGAAAATTCATGAAAATAAAGAAAAAATATATCGAAAATTTAGAATTAAATGTTGGAAAATAAATACCCTAGCCTAAAATAGTGCAATATCTTCGTCTAACCTTTCGTATAGTAAAGCTATGCCTAGGCTAGCCCAATATCTCTACCTAGGCTAGGCCTAGGCTAGCCTGATATCTCTAGGCTAGGCCTAGGCCGTCGCCTACTCTGGGCGTCAGGCGGCAAACCTCGAGTTCACTTCACTAGAGCGCGTTTGTCATGCATACAATTGCCGTATTCGATTAGGACTATACGTTGAGTATGTTATCCCGTTGAGTACAAAACTCAACGATAAATTCCGAGCGTTAACTTCGTTGAGCAGTTTCCGTTGAGCAGAGCACGAAAGTCACAATCGAATATGGCCGATGATTTCCGATGAATTCTGGAATTTCCCGTTATACTGGCCCTCTATGTCAGTTGTATGGAATAGTTTCATGTGAAGACGTCTGAGACGTAACATCGGAACATTCCGATTGTATACAGTAACAATGATTCCTAAATTTTATATGTTGAACAAAACTAGACAGGAAATGTCAACAAGTCTGTAGAATGGCGGCCATTTTGAAAAATAAAAAATAAAAAATAAAAAAGGCCGCTTCCTCAATTAAAAAAAAAAGCCGGACGTGAAACATGTTTTTTTTTTTACTTGGCCTTATTTTGATTAGTCCTTTTTGTATTCATTCTTCTTAGTACTCCTGTATTTCTAATTTTGTTTTTCCATGTGATATTCAGGAGCCTCCAAAAAGGCCAATAAGAGGAAAATATATATTCTAAATACCATAAAAGAAAATGAGGGTAAAGGGAGTGGTTGAGTGGCCAGTTGATCCTTTCCACCATCTTTTTTAACATACGTATATAACTACAACCAGATACCCATTTACACTCGTGGGTGGAGAGAGACAAATATAGGTATAAGTACTTTTTCCAAGAATACAAGCGAAATGCACAGCGAAGGTTCGAACCTCCAACCTCGCAGTTGAAGGACCGAAACTCAACAACCAATAAAAGGGAATAATTTCTGAAAATGCCTATGACATCATACCCCAATTTGCGAAGTATCTTCTTCAACTTTAGAATGTACTTCATTTAAGATTTAGATTAAAAAGAAATGGAAAGATTTGGACATTGGGAAACACTTAGCTCCAGTCAGTGAGTTAAATATTAGTTGCTTGAATCTAAGAGTTAACCTAAATGAATTATTACTATTTTTTAAATACTGTACTACAAAACAGGTTTTGCTGGATTCATTGTGGGATTATTTGCTTGAATATCTAAGAGTTAAACTAAAATGAATTATTACTATTTTTTAAATACTATACTACAAAACAGGTTTTGCTGGACTCATTCATTGTGGGATTTGGTGTTTTCGAAGCACTAATCTGCATGGTGACCTTTGGCCTTTCTTTTTGTCAACTGAGTTGTTACTTTTGTTGTCAGGGCTCAAACTGCAACTGTTGTCAAACTAAGGTTTGTCTCTTTGTTTTTATGTATCTTATACAGTAATACAAAAATTATAATAATTTTAACAAGGTATGTTCATATTAAACTTAAAAAAGATGATGATGATGACGATAAATTTAAACAAGACGAACCACAAGCAGATCCTTATCAATGTGCAGACTGAACTTACAGTAGATGGGATGATTTCATTATGGTAACTGTGACTGAAGTTATGTTGAGACAGCCTTACGCCTAAAGTAAAGTTTACAACAACCGTAAAATTTTATGCGCATGTTATTTCTGATGAGTGTCCACACGATGCTTACCCAGGGCATATGTTCTTTTTATTCAAAGCTAGTTCAAAGCTTAGAAGTAACTATGCACATTTTCAGGAAGTGATAATCAACACTTTCGTTGTCTCTCAACAGTTATTTTGCACACAAATTCTTCATAAGTAAACAATTATGAAAATATTGTGTGTACATCACCGGAAATGTTATTTTGGCATTCATTTGTAGGTATTTATTTTTTGAAAAAAATTGAGGTCAAAATAAATTTGAAGTAAGTGCATGTACACATCGCTACTCTAAGCGCGTATACCTTACATTCCTTGTGTACACGGACGTAGCACACACACTTATAGACTTGCCACTAGTCTCTTATTTTTTATTATTTTTCTCATTCAGGACAGCGCCACCAATGAGAAAGTTAATTTAGAGACGGAATAAGAGACTTGTAAAACACTGAATGCAGGCACCAGGATGCCAAAAGAATGACGTAATCTTATATTCCGTATTTGGATAAATGGGCGGACCGAAATAAAGAATTTTAACCAATCAAATGTTCATATTTTTAGAGCCACGAAACTGAGTCACTCGCGTCGACTAGTTAGGCATGACTAAAAATAGTCCTCCCTAATAAAACGGGCCTAAAATATTTAGAATAGACCCTAGTAAGACTAATTTTGGCAATGGCAAAAAAAAATTAAGCTTAGACTAGATGGCATACCATTACAAATAACTTCCCAGGAGGATGGCTCAGACCTCTGGAGTCAGAAGTAGTAGGCTAGCCTAGTAGATGCTCGACCTATTTTTAAGTTCTTAATTACATTACAGAGGCCTACCTTTTTAACAATATTCTACCCTAAAGGCCTAAATCTGTGTAGCAGCTAGCGGTGAGCAAGGTTCTGTAAGTACAGCCTACTAGCGGTTATCAGTCCATAGTCGTTTGCAGCGCCAGGACTATATACTAACTGTTTTAATTACGTGATTTACAAAATCAGTCACGCATACGATATCCCACATCAAATTTGATGTGGAAATCGTACGCATGAATCGTTTGCCCAGGCCCTAATCTGAAAAAAAAATGAAATCGAGTATGGGTCACCAATTAAATTAGGTATGGCGCGCACTAAGTGCAATAAAGAGTGAAATAACCCAAAATTAGGGCCTGGAACCCAGGCTAACACACTTACTGCTGAGACTGCTTACTGCTGAGACTACTCAGGAGTAAATAGTCTGTAGCAATGTTGAAGAGTGTCTTCACGGGCACTACCCAGGGCTTACAACAAGTAAACTGCCACTTCAAAGCTTAACACTCACTTGTCAGAACGTACCTTGAGAAAATGGTAGGAGTGGTTATTAGTGGCTCACTTAAAATAAACAGCAAGTATATTTACAGAATATTTAATTTAAGTTTGCTTTTTTTTTTAAGAATAATGAACAATACCAGATGGTTATGGGCCCCAATGGTAGTGTGATGATGTTACCTGTACCAAGAGCAGCACATGGTATGCCGATGATGGTACAAAACCAGCCGATGATGGTGCAGCACCAACCTATGATGCTTCCCAACCAACTTATTGCTGCTCAGAACCAACAAGTAGGAGCTCAAACCTCGGGACCTGAAGAACAACAAGTACATGGTGCACAACAACCAGCCGTCCAGGCACAGGGGCAGCCAATGTTGGTCCAGAGTTCTGGCCAACTGATGATGGTAGGTGGACAGGGACAACCAATGATGCTTCCAGCTCAGGGGCAACCAATGATGGTACATCAAAGTCAGGGGCAACCAATGATCGTCCAGGCTCAGGGGCAACCAATGATGATACATCAAGGTCAGAGGCAACCAGTGTTTCAACAGCCAATGTTTGTGCAAGGTGTGGGGCAAGTAGGTATGGTTCAAGAACGGGGACAGCCAACCAATCAGACATTCATGATTCCTGGACAAAGTCAGCCACTTCAAACGGTGACCCAAGCTCAGATTCCGAACCCTGAGCAACAGATACAAGCTACTGGAGAACCTGATGACACTGGAGATGCAATGACATTGGTAGCTGGACAAGATGCTGGCAGCGTCTCAAACCCAACTGTGTAAATGTCCCATTTTTGTAAAGCACGATGACGATTTAATTTTCATCATCCTTATTAGGCCTAAAAAAATAGTTTGTTTGCCCTGCAGCGCCTGCCCTTAGCTCACGGAAAAGTAGGGGCAGTGTTTTTAAAAAAAGTTTTTTTTTCTTTCGATTTTTTGTTCACAAATTTTAAAAAGTGATCACCATTCTAGACCTAAATTCATTGCAAAATATCGATTATCAGTTATTTTTATTCAGTCTGATGTATATCCTTTGAAAAACAAATAGCGAGACAGGCTTAATTGAAAGCATTGCAATTTAAAATGTGAATTTTGGTGACGGGAGAAAAAAAAAAACTAAAAAAAAAAACTTTTTTTGTGCCCTTCCCTCCTATACAATTTTCAGCATTAAAGGGCAAACAAACAATTTTTTTTTTTTAGGCCTTATATTCAAAATTGTCTCAAATTCTGTTCTTATGATATACTCAGTATGCTGGTTTAGTGTTATTTAGAAGAAAAAATTATATAAATATACCGAATTCTAATATTGTGCTATTATTCTATGAAAGTGTTTTAAACATGTGTTTAGTGTTGTAATTGCCAAATTCCTTTGGATAGCCTAGTATACTGGTAAAATAATTTTATAGAGGATTATATCTGATTATAAAGTGTTTTATTGAAATACAGTTAACATTACTTTGAGTATGCCACCGTTTTTTGGTGTAGCGTATAAAAATTGTGAATGCGGAACGAAATTGGGATGTTCCGAAATTCCTGAATCCGCCACTGTTAATAATAATAATGAAAAAAAATTGATTGGTATTTGTATTTTTAATGAGTGTATATATTCAGTGTATGCTAAATATACCATGGTAATATTTTATCTAGTTTTTTTGGGTTGATATTATAAACATTTGCAGAGAGATAAAAGCAGAATCGATTGTCTAGTGAGGAGAGAGTGAAAAGACAAATGATGTGTGCAGATCAGTTTACATACAGCAGCTGATAAAAAAAAATATATGTTCTATGTTGTTTTAAGGATTCGGTGTATGCATTTCCATTAAAAAGCCAAGTACAGTATTTAGACTGATGACACACAAATCATTGTTCCTGCTCTTTGAAGCTTGCCAATATTATATCTATTATATTTTTTTAAACAATATATGTGATATTCTCTTTTTTATAATTTATATTCTTGCATGTTTCGTGGCTGGGGGACTAATAAAATTGTGAAGAAGAGTTTAATATTTTTTATAAGGTAAAGTTCGGAAATAACTTGCGACCAGTACACCAGGATAACCCCTACTCTTTTCTAATGTATATATCCCCCCCCCCTTCATATCACAGTTGTGGTGTTCCATTATTTGTACTATATGTTACGCAGATGAACTCACTGTATTCATTATTGCTATTTTGTACTTTGAACTGGATTTGGCATGTAATAATTACACAGATATTATTATTAAAGCATGGTTTTTATTTTAAATGCTGAAGACGTACAGTACTATTATTTCAGTGTATTGTATATATCATCTCGAAAAAGTATAACTACAGTATATTTAGTTATTTCACTGTAACTTCATCAATAATAACAATAATGTACGAGTGATAAAGATTTACATTGAGAGGGATTGGGTGAATATAGTTATATTTGATAATAATATTTAATACTCTTAAATGACACGCGAAATATTAAGTTTGCCTTTTCGGTACTTTATTGTGTTTTCATCCTTGAATATTATTTTTGTAATAAATAAAACCCTTCACAGGTGACAGCATGTCAGTCAGTCAATCAATAAAGAAATCCTTTTATTTTAAAACTTAATAAAGATGAAATACTACAATAACAATAACAACAGTAACAACAACAAAAACAATACCAGTATATTACAACCATTCTGATTTCTGTTACTCCAAAAAATATTGCATAATCGCAGTGGATCTAAACAAATCATTGAACAAACGATCCAAGTTAATCTTAGCTGGCATCACCAAAACATTCACTGGCAAATTAATATTTCTGGCCAATAAGTGTGGCCTGTTTGACGGGCAAAATTTACTCCTATGACACTCCACCAGTGATCGTAACGACAACAATCATATCATTCGCAAATGTTACTATGTATGTGTATATGTATGTATGTATGTGTGAATATGTGTGTGGGAGGGGTGTGTGTATGTGTGTGCGTCTATGCATGTATGTATATGTAAGCATGTGTGTGTGTGTGTGTATACATATATATATATATGTATATGTATACTGTATATATATATATATATGTATATGTGTATATATATATGTGTATATATATGTTTGTGTATATGTATGTGTGTATAAGTGATGTATTAACCAACTTACTTATATTATTAGTATTAGTATTTATTTTTATCTCTATTACTATTTTTATAAACCCTTTTTTTATTTATATTTCGTTCTACCGCAGTATTTTCTTACTATATTTTATCACAGTAATTAAGTTTTTACTGATTTTGTTATTGTTGCACGTCTTTATGGACGTGCCTCTGTTATAAAAGAGAAGCAATAAAGTTACTTACTTACTTACTACCTGTACATGAGCATACTCATTTGTTTAACTTAAGTATGTATGTCAACATACCACCCTTACCCAATTTTGAAGATTGGGCCACACCCTCTTTTTTTAGAAAATCTGAAAATCTAGCACATATCCCATCTGAATTATTGTAATAGTTCCGAGAGAATCATAAATAATATCAACACCAACAGAATGCACAGGTGGAATACTCAAAACAAAAACAACACTTGGTGAAGAGGCAAAAATACACATCACTAATACAGTAAATGGTACTTTTATTTGTTGGTTTATTTTCATTTGTTTACATTTAACTCTTTCTTATATCAATGAACATTTTCAAAATACAGGAGTTGATGACAGTGGAGAAGACAATATTGAAGAAAAGGAAGTTCAACACTTTCTTTGTAAAATTAACTGCTTTCCAGTCATGCGACTTGCCAGGCCCGTAGGCAGGTGGGTGCAGAGGGTGCGGACGCACCCCCCCCCCCCCCCCCCCCCCCCCCCCCCCCCCCCCCCC
>NW_022726550.1:659863-664935 GCF_011630105.1 Anneissia japonica
GTTATCTATAGGCCTGCAGATGTACAGGACATAATAACGTTACTTTTTCAGGTCCCGAAAACACCCAAATTAATGAAAATTTAAATGAAATATTCATGAATTATGTGTTTGAAAAATCTATTAGTCCTATGTAAGACCCTAAAAAAATACTACTTTGTCGCTTTTCTCACAAACCTCTTCCAGGCCTCTGCCCCTGGACCACCAAATTTCAAAAAGTCCACTTTTTAAAACCTATTATTTCTATAGTAGGCCTATGCATTACATTTTTTTTTTAATTATCGCGAAATGCTATGATATGCATTAAAATTTTTTTTTTGCCTGCTCTTCACCCGTTGATTTTTAATAATGTGCTACGAAATCTGTTGGAAATTATCAGCTCCAGTGATTGTAGGCCTACAGATGAAAAGGACATGAAAAAATATAATTTCACAGTGGTGGATTCAAGGGGGAGATCCCCCTAAAATTATAAAAGAAATGGAGAAAAAAGAAAAATCATAATTATAAAGTTTGTCTGAGAGTGCCATTTCCGGCCACTTTGAGGTGGCTGCCATAATTATAAATTTTCTTACCTTAGCCCTTACCATGGTGGTGGGGCTGAGGTGGTATTGACCATCTGTCTGTGCAAGTTTCTCCCTTCACCCCCGCCCTCTATTTCTCCTGCTTTACTGTAGGTCCCTATACAATAATAATCAAATGAATGAAAATTTAAATAAGATATTACAAATTATGGATTTTAGAAATCCATTAAAAAGGCCCTCAAAATGCTAATTAAGTTAGAGCTGTCAGAAGATTCGCCCCAACCTCGCGGGGATCTAGGCAGTCGCCCATCTAAAGGTCCACTCCGATTGCAAAACCACCTCCCCATCGAAAATCCTGCCTACGGGGACCTGCTTGCTATGCAAGTTAAACGCCTGTATTAAGTACAACACTGGATGATATATTGTTATGAAGACAAAAATAAACAAGTTGGTAAATCACAAGACATTTAAACAGGGTAAAAGTTCAGATTAGACTAATGAATAAAAAATATTAATCATAGGTAACTTTCTGAATAATTTCAATAACAATTTTATTCGATGATTAGCTGTGATATTCCAACAATATGGAAATTGCCCTCCCAGCATATTAAATACTTGAAAACAATTTCTGTTACTTATCAATTTTTCTCTAATTTTACCATATATGGGATAGATAATGTCATATCACACCTATATATTGGAAAAATCCACAGATATTTGTCACATAAAACTATAATTGCATATTAACGTCATTGGTGATGTCATCACTTTCATTTGCACTAAATTTTCCTATCCCCTACTGATAATGCTTCCGATTTTTTGTGTCTCGTGTGCAAAAAGCTCAAAGCTGGGGTGCTTTTACTACAGTACTGTAAAGAGCGATGGAATATTTCGTTGCTAGGCCAAGCCATGAATGCACACAGCGAGCCTAACAAATCTCGCTCTACAGCACTGATTAACACAAATGAAGCCAAGATCGTTCTAGGAAATAATACTGTTTCTCCTTCAGTCTTTATTTCCTATAGTTTCCTGAAAACATGACTATAGTTGCTTAACAGTGTGGAAAAAGGATACTTGAGTGCTATAGTATACATGATTTTTAAAATGAGACTTGTATCTAAAAGAGACTTTCGTATTCAAGATCACAAATACACTAATCATGATATAATTTTTAGTCACATAATTCACTGCTACTCTTCATCTACATCTGGACCAAGATTGGTGTGAACGCATACACTAAATTAGCTTATATATTTCAAGACTGTAACTCTACAATGGACATAGTTTTGATATAAACAAGGCTATAGTCCGTCATTGCATATGTACAATTATTTCAAATGGTAAATCACAAGACATTTAAACAGGGTAAATGTTCAGATTAGACTAATGAATAAATAAAAATTTATTCGATGAACCCTATAATCGGCTGGTAATAAATTGTCTATACAGTACCATTGTTAGCAAAAACCTTTTTGTCTCTATGGTTGGAAATTATTGATTCATTTATTGAGCTATTCAGAATTTTTAATCTGAATTTGGCGATTTTCTCTACTCTGGGTTGATCAAGCGTTACGAATAATATATATATTCATAAACCTCATGTGACCGCCCGGATAAGTGACAACTATTTAACGGTAGCAGGTCAAAACGGCAATAAACCAAAACGGCAATAAACAAAACGGCAATGATAAGCACCAAAACGGAATGACAAGACTGTATACTGTACGGTATGTTTTTTAATCCAAGCGCCACCGGGCGCGGACCGCAGTTGATAGTTTTCTGAATCGTTTTGAAATTGTCCCGATAGGCAAATCGAATATTGCCATGTTTTAATGTTTAATCGCTTTTTTGTTTCTTTGTTTTTGGTTTTTTTTTTTTTTTGGGGTTTTTTTTTTTTTTTTTTTTTTTTTTTTCTATGACGAATTATTTAGATTAGATGCTTCATTTTGTCTATAATGTGTCATTTTGTCTCATGAGTAATAATATAATAATTATAAATGTTAAGAAGAATACACAAATTTAATTGGGCAATGTTAAGTTAGGATTTTTGCAAGTTGTACATTTTTGTCATTTTTTTAGTTGTTATATTGCATATTCTTGATGTATTTTTTTGCTTGTGGTCAATTTAATTGGCATACTTGATGTTTTTGTCCTTCCAAGCAAAACAATTATTTTCATGAGATTTATTTTAAATTCATGACGAATAAAGTCAGGGCCGTCGGAACCGCACCGGCTTTAGCCGGTCCACTTTTTTCTCAATTATGATTTTTTGAATAATATACCGATGCCAAATTACATGAATTTATTGTTAATGTTTGCATCATATTGTCTTCTTTATGTACCGGTACATATTTAAACAAAATTACACTATGCGCTTGTTTTTATTTTGCCTATGAACATTTCAATTATTTTGACAATATTTAATTTTAGTAAGATTGATTTTGAAATCACTTCCGTTCAGTGTGCATTCTATATCGCCACAACCATCGTCAGCGACATTATCATCATCATTATCATCATCATCATCATCATCATCATCATCGTTATCACTATCATCACCGTTTATAGTTCTTATCGTCCTCTCATCATCACCATCAACAATCAATGTAAGTATATTGCGAAATGATAACTTGTTCAAAATTCAATTTCTTTTCAGTACTGTACCATAATTAAATTAATTTAGTTAATCATAATTATTACATATTTTTTCTGGGCACCCAAGTAAACAAGGTTTCCTCGGGGACCACTGTAAAACCTTTTCACAAAAACCTCTGGATCGACGTGTATACCTATGATCTGTCTGCCATACATAAACTACGGTAACTGTTAAAGTGTAATCGGTACGTATAAGGTCTAGCAGAAGCGAACACAGAACTTAAATTAGAACACTTTTAACAATTTAAGTGATAGTAACCTCATCTAAGCGTGATCAATTATACTAAATGCTTCAGGCGCTCGAAATCACGGGATTCTTTGTAGGCCTATTCCCAAATCGCATAACATATTGCATCCTGTGTATTCATAACACGTTTTTAATTAATCGCATCTATTCATGTTTATATTTCAAAGATACCAAGCACGTTAAGTAAATATAGTCACTGTTATTTTCTTCATTATGTACAGGCCTGATTATATGTATTCCTGTTCCTTGCACCTTATTTATTAATGAAGGAATAAGCAACATTCTTCTTGGATCTCTTCACTAAGAGTAGGCCTACATATATTTCGGATAGTAGTGCCTTTTTAGATACGGTACGTTATTAGTTTTAATCTTACTTATCTTAGCCATCCTGGCGTTGCAAACAAAATAACGCCGCCGAATAAAAGAAATGCCTATGAAGAATAACGAACATAAACTCACGAGAATATTGGACGTAAGCCTTGCGATCCGTCTTCTGGGCATTCAGAGAGGTGCCGAGTTTCCAAAATTGCCGCGCTTCAGTCCCCCCCCCCCCTCCGCCCCCCCCCCCCTCCTCCCAACCATGATGGAGGTGGGTGGATATGCTCTCAGAGGCCCGGATTAACTTTAAAATCCTGTATCCTGGGGTTAGTGGTCAAACAACTACATATTTTTTTAGCGCCCAACCGCCACCGCCACCCCGCTATTACTATAGGCCTATTAGCCTAATGGCCGAAACTTGCAAAATGCTTCCGACGGCTATATGATCTTTTTTACCGTATATTTTAATGTTATTTATTATTATTTTATTATTATTAATATTAATATTATTATTGTTGTTTGTTGTTGTCGTTCTTTGGCATTTTTTACTTCTATGACAATTTAGTCTAATTTGTACCATATTTAATCGTTTGTACACTTTCATGTTTTAATAACTGGTTTATTATTTTTACTTTTATGACATTTAGCCTCATTTTTACCGTATTATCGTGTAGGACTCAGCAATTTGTTTAATTGGTTTTATGTAGGGCCACATTGAAAATATGTTTTAATTCTTTAAAAAAACTTAGACCATTTTGGTTTACTGCCGTTTTGACTATAGGCCAATTGCTGTTTGGTCTTGCCGTTTTGGTCCATTGCCGTTCTGGGCAAAAATGTTGCCGTTTTGGTCATTGCCGTTTTGACTTATTGCCGTTTTGGTTTATTGCCGATGTGACCAGAAACCAGTAACGCAGAAACATTGTAACAAAAGACAAACAATCGGTAGGTTTCTGTAAATCATTAACTGTCAGTGCTATTTATTCGTAGTCATTCGCCTATCGTGGTGATTGTAATTGTTTATACCAGGGAGTTGTTATGTTGTGATCGACAGTGTGTTGTTTTGTGTGAACAATATAGGCCTTCTATGACATCATCCTATTCTATAGTTATTGGCCTGTACCTTGGCTAGGCATGGCAAGGTGGTACAAAAAGAGAGAGTTGTAGTAGGTCGTCCACAGGCAGGCACGATCATTTTCACAGCTGTAATAAGTTAGCCAACATCATTTTACTGGCATAATGACCGCAGGCCCGTACGCAGGATTTTCGATGGGGAGGTGCGATTTTGCGACCGAAGCGGACCTTAGGATGGGCGACCGCCTGGGGATCCCCGCGGG
>NW_022726550.1:664942-688714 GCF_011630105.1 Anneissia japonica
GGGCCCCCCCGGGGGGGGGGGGGTGCGAATCCCCGGAAGCACCGACAAATTAGCATTTTAAGGGCCTTTCATAATGGATTTCTGAAACCTATAATTCGTAATATTCTATATAAATTTCCATTCCATTTTGGGTATTTATAGGGACATAAAGCAGGATAAGCGTGGTTTCCATGACCAGAAGGAACTTTTTCACAGATAGATGGTTAATACCCCCTCAGCCCCACCATGGTTGGGGCTGAGGTAAGAAAACTTGTGATTATGGCACCTCTATTCTATAGTTATTGGCCTGCCCCTTGGCTAGGCATGGCAAGGTGGTACAAAAAGAGAGAGTTGTAGTAGGTCGTCCACAGGCAGGCACGATAATTTTCACAGCTATAATAAGTTAGCCAACAGCATTTTACTGGCATAATGACCGCAGGCCCGTACGCAGGATTTTCGATGGGGAGGTGCGATTTTGCGACCGAAGCGAACCTTAGGATGGGCGACCGCCACCGTGGTTGGGGCTGAGGTAAGAAACTTGTGATTATGGCACCTCTAGGCCTAGATGGCCAGATATGGCACTCTCAAACAAAATTTAATTATGATTTTTATTTCTTTTATAATTTTAGGGAGCTCTCCCTCCCCCCACCCCCTAATCCACCACTGTGAAGTTGTATCTTTTTATGTAATTTACATCTGTAGGTCTACAGATGACATGGGTCAATTTCCAACAGATTTCGTAGCACATTATTAAAAATCAACGGTTAGAAGAATGGGCAAAAAAAATGTAATGCATACTAGGCCTATAGCATTTCGCGATAATTAGGAAAGATTTTAATGAAATAATAGGTTTAATTTTTGAGAAAAGCCCCAGCAGGCTCTGACAAAATAGCATTTTGAGGGTCTTATATAATGGATTTCTCGAACATATAATTCGTGAATATTTTATTTAAATTTTCATTAATTTGGGTATTTTGTGGCCTGAAGACGTAACCTTATTAGATCCTGTACATCTGCAGGCCTACAGATAACATTGTTCATATTATAGATCAATCTGTAGTCACCGGAGACGATAAATTTCCAACAATTTCATATCATATTTAAAATCAACGGCTGGATGTGCTGGCAAATAGGTCTATATAATGGAATGCATGCTATAGCATTTTGTGATAATTAGGAACGATTTTGTGAAATAATAGGTTTTAAAAAGTGGACCTTTTGGAATTTGAGGGGTGCACCCTTTGATTTATTGGGTCCTTTGCGATACACAGGGCAGCTGATCATTGAGGGTGACACAGACTTGTAAATAGGGCATGCGCAAAATGTGTTCTATAAGGAGGATTATGAATAATTCATGAGATTTAACCAAAGTACCATACGTTAAAAAAATTGTGCCCAGGGAGAGATTTTTATAGACCACCAACTTGAGCCCACCATGGTTGGGACTGAGGAAAAAATGTTATGGTTATGGCAACTCTAGATTGCCGGAAATAGTACTCTCAGACTAAAATTGTTTACAATTTTCTGATGTTTTGTTTTTTTTCCTTTATATTTGTTACTTTTAAAAATTTGGAGGGGCAGCTGGGACCTCCCTCGAATCTGCCACTGCATTTTCTCAGTAGCAAAACTAGGTTCCGAAAAATAATGAATGACCAAATCACAGTGTTTTAAATAATATGAAAGACAGTGTATTGCGAAAATGATAGACATTTAATGCTCAAAATTTCTTATCATTTCCATAATTACATGAAATGAGATGCTTATTCCTCAATAAATAAATGAAGTGCAAGAAACACAAACACATTATATAAAGTAATATGAATAACAATGACTATACAAGTTGACGGATGCTCAAATACCTATAAAAAAGATTCTAGATTCAAGAACACTTTATTGTCCATTTTAAAGTATTTGTTTTTCCTTTGGTTAAAGAGGATAATATTGCATGAAAAATCACAAGACAACTTGGCAAAAATTGACGAGAAATACGTTAAGATATTAACAAGTTAAAATAGTAAAGTAGTAAAAAGTCAAAATAACAATCACTGTTTAAAACAATTTTCTATGTGTACCCCAGAAACAGGCCAACCAATTTAGTAAAGATTATAACTATAAAAACCTAGCATTTTGCTATAAAATGATGACAGTATGCTAATTAAATAAAACATGTATCCGGTATTTCATATCAAAACAATATAAAAAATATTTTTCCTAATACAATTTAGGGGGTGCGATCGCACCGTTTGCACATTATTTAGTGTTACTAGTAAACTATTGGTTTATTAATGCCAGGAGCACCATGTATGGTATTCAGATCATATGGAAAGATCTACCAGGGGATAAATACGCAATAGAGCATTAAGAATCAGGGAAATCAACTTTGGATGGAGGGTCAATATTAGAATAAGCTACTGTACGTTTCTACAGGGGTTCAACTCAGGCCCTACAACGGCTCCAGTAGGGCACACACATATAATACAATATCAATAACGAGCAATGTGCGCCTATATTATACGAGTTTACGGATATTGTGAAATACATATAAAAAATGTGGCTTAAATTAAACGTGTTATGAATACACAGGGTACAATGCTATGCATTATTTAGTAAACCTATTATGGCTTTTGAATTAAACAAGGTGTATACGTTAGATTTTCAGATAACAGACTACTGGTATATTATTTAGTGTTACTAGTAAACTTTTAGTTTATTAATGCCAGGAGCACCATGTATGGTATTCAGATCATATGGAAAGATCTACCAGGTGATAAATACACAATACGTGTTTTGAGCTGCAAAGACATAAAACTAATAAAAACAAGTCACATTAATGCAATGGTGATTGTGTATCTTTGGCCAGACCAGTGAAAATAGCTTTTGATGCGCCTGCATACATTAGGTCAAACGTGAACCTCAATGTGTCAGGGCTCTATGGTCAGGGAGGGAATTCCCCATCCCTGTTGTCACTGTTAGTTCGTGGACTGTGGAGTTATAATTATTTTGAAAAATAAAAAAATAATAATCAAAATAATTATAACTCCATGATTGGACAAAAGATATAATATCCCCATGGGGAGAAAGGGGTGCAGTGTATTATATGATCTGTTAAAAGCACAATTTCTGCACCATAAAAACTTTCCCTATGAACCAGTCCCCAGACCAGGTCTAGTTGGGACCTTGGTTTGGCTCCCCCTGTAGAACATGCTGGACCCCTGTCTGCAAATTTCTGGAGCCACCGCTGCCCCAGGTATTTTTGTTTGGAGACTAATCTAATCTATCGGGCACCTTGGTTCGAACATCCAGTCGGCAAATTTTCCGAAGTTAAACTGAACAGGGCAGGGCTGTTCCCTGCTATCTATGGGCCACGTTCGAAACTGGGTCACCAAAATATTTTTTAAAGTTTCTGAACATTGAAGAAAAAAAAAAGATGTCGCTCCTACCATGTAGGCAACAGATCCTTTTGACGCGACAAATTAATGTGTTCCCCACCATTTTTGGTAATGGGCGTATTATCTTATTATAGTATTAACATTTTTTTTGTTAGCAACAACTTGGTAACGACACACTTTTATACGCTTCAACACGGTATTTGTGCGGTAAACTGTTTGATTTTAACTCATTAAATATCTTTAAAATTAACAATGTTCCCCTAATTGGATTTTTTCTGACTTTTAGTATGTTATTATGTATAATTCAGGAACATATTCCTGTGTTCATTATAATTTTGTCTAAAGATCGATTGGTTCATCTGTAAAAGCTAAGGCAGCGTAAAACTGAAAATTACTCTGATTTTGGATTGAATTTTCGAATAGTCCACATTCGTTCACACTAAAACGAGTTTCTTATAATCCTCAATCATTCTTTAATTAAAATTTGTTAAAATTAGAAATATCGAGTTTTATCCAATTTATGGAAACTCAAGATAAAATATACCATACTTTTAAAACTCATGTAAATGTTCCATTAAATTTGAAGCTCTTTTTGTAGAAATATTAATATGTTTGGTGTTTCATGAAAGATAAATGTATTACAGTAGCATCAAGGTTTAAACAATTGCAAAGTGATTGCCTGTAAGTATTGCGCATTGAGAAAAGAAGGTGCTCTCCATTTCGCCATGTTCAATTTTGTGGTAAAATAAGCTTGTTGGGTATTTGGTAGCGGGGAACACATTAGACTTCAAAGGCATCGCGCAAAGATTCTCACATGTTGCGTGAAGAATCGACTAATCAGTGATAATAATGACACTTTTCTGTGGGGGAAAAAAGCATTATCCTCATTGACATTCGAACCAAAGACTCTGACCCTCCGTATACTCTACCAACTTGGCTACAGTTATGAGGAGAACAGTGTTGGCGCCAGCTGAGTTCAAAAGGGCAAATTGCGTCGCCGCCCTCTTTATTAAAAAAATTCAGTATTTAAAATCTAAAAGCAAATTTAAAAATTAAACATTGAAACATATTTGTTGTTTATTATTTAAAAAAAAAAACTATTCACATATCTTACAAAAGACCTAGTATATTTAACTGTTAATTGTCATTGGTTTTAATCCTGGGTGAAAACTGAGGGTAAAGTGGCTTGCCCAAGTTCACAAACAAAATGCACAGCTAGGGATTGGACCTCCAACCTGAAAGTTGAGATGCTGTGTTAATCCACACCTGCTAAATTATTAACATGGATATTGAAGGTATAAAGTTAGGAATATCAAAGCTATTACTGTTTGTGTTATAGTTATTGTTATTAATATTACCATATTATTTTATGATTATTCAGTTAAAATGGAGGAACTGCTGGTACCAGATACACCTGCTGGTCAGAGGTCAATAAATTCTCAGGAAGAGGTCGAAGAGCCATCTTGTTGCTCACCAACCCGTTCCAAGTTGAAGACTTCCCCTATCAGAGTGTTCAGTATGATCCATATTGTGTGTGGTTTCTTTTCCATTGGATTGGGCATCGTAGCATGCACCTTTGGTTGTCAGTATCCTGGCGCCGCCATTGTAGCTGGCATAGTAGTAAGTTTCATTTCAATTTTTTAGGCACGAGCGCCAAGAATATGCCAATAAGTGAACTTAATCACTGTCCTACGTGGCATATTCATTTAACAGGGGACTTAATGGACCAGTACACTGGGGTGACCCCCCCCCCCCCCCCCCACTCTTCTTGAAGGATGTACTGGGTTCTTGAAAGTTCACACGAGCCAAATACGTACACTGGGCCTACGGTTAAAAATCTTTATCCGAGAAGACTTGCAACACCACTGGAACTATTGACTTAACCGTTCAGCCAATCAACTCGCCCCTAATTGTGGCACACAAAAATACATTAAATACATGTTTGCAGCGTGTCAAACATCTATGGTTAAAAATCCCCTTGTTTCTTATGTTTCTTAGTTTGTGTGTGGCCCTTAAGAGTTAAATCAAAAATTCACTTTGGACCTTAGACACATTTTAATGCCCACCCCCTCCCTATCCTGCCATGCATGGTGGGAGAATCTGAAATCCCTCAAAACTTGAAATTTTATGTAAATCATAACGTAAATTTCCTCTTTTGATGTAACATAATTCGTAATTCAGCCTTTTTGGCTGCCATGTTTTATGCTTTTTATAAATTTTGAATATATATATTGTTGTACGGTATGAAAGTGCAATTTCCGGGCACCTAGAAGCAGGGGCGGATCCAGACCTCTTCGCCTCTTCGTTGTAGCAGTGCCTAGTGGTCTTGCAAATTCCTACTCTTTCTGTCAGAAATGCCACCAACCTAAACCAAAGACAAAAATAAATATATAGACAAAATAAACTTTTTGCATTGTCTAAATATTAATCAAAGAGGGACTGTATTTAAATCGGCTGCGCGATAACATACAATGATAAATGTTGAGTTTATTATTATGATTTATTTTACAATGTATGGTTAATACAAAATCAATCACAGGGAGGATAGGCTATACATGTTTTGTGATTTTTATAACCTTATTGAAAGGCATATAATTTAATATTATATTTTGTTATTCCAAAATTACACCATAAGTGAAGTTTCCAGGTCTGAATACCCAGTAGGTGGGGTGTTGAAGAGTATAACGCGCCCAACAAAATATTTTGATAAGGTCCACATTCCCAAGACAGTCGAGAATGTACTGAATATAAATTTCTGTGATTAAAAAATAAAATCTTCAATTTTTTTTCAAAACTGAAACTGAAAAAATGTATTAAATTTTGAAATTTTGGCTTTACTGTATATCCGACTGTTCAACCACTAAGCATTGAAATGTTGGCAATCAACCAATCACAGAAGATATTTATGCATATTTAATTACTTTCCCAGCTGGTGGAGGTACAATAAAAATGAATTATTATTTTTCCTGAAGTTACAACTTAAAAGTTGTGGTCATAAGATTAATTTTAGAACTGCATTGTTGACAAGATTATTCGGTTAATCTTTCCACGTTGACGCATGCACTGAAAACATATTTTTTTATTTATTTTTAAAAAAATGGGATTTAACATGGGTATAATGATTTGATAAACAATCATAATTCTCTGTACTATCTAATAAACATTTAAAGAATGGACATCCTTATGTTCTGGTCATATTAGACTGTAATATTTTTAAAGAAGACCATTCAACAAACAACATAAAACAAAATTCCCATGTCGGTGCATGCATAAAACATATAATTTCCTGAAATTTAGATATAGAGCGAACTTCCTTATGTTGTGGTCATATTAGACTGTAATATTTAGAAAGACCATTCAACAAACAACATAAAACAAAATTTCCATGTTGGTGCATGCATATAGCTTATAATTTCCTGAAATTTGGATATATTGCGGACTTCCTTATGATTTAGGTCCAAGGAAATGTAAATGTGTATGGGTCTGAAATTTGTAGGTGACAAAGTGTTCTTCTAATATGTTGTGGTCATAATGTAATATCATTAAAGACCATTCAAAAAACATGAAACATATATCAAACTTTTAGGTTAAACTTTCCGCTTCTAAGCATGCATATAACATAATTTTTTAGATATAATATTTTCATGACAGTCGAGAATGTACTGATTATATAAATTGTAGATAATTACTGTCAGATTGTGTGCATTGAAAATGTGAGGACAAACTCGGCATACGGGCCTCGGTTGACACTCATATCAAAGGGCCTGTTAATTAACCTGGCACAGGAGCCTGTCATCACCTGCTACGATGCCTCCTTCTCCTTATCATCATCACATCATCATCATCATCATCATCATCATTATCTTCATCATTGCAATTATTAATTGTCCATGGTAAAATGGGGGAGAACTATTAATTCAGTGTGTATTCATTCATCAATAGAAGTCTCGTAATGCACATCAGTATATTTTTCAGCATCTAGAAAATCTTTCCGAGGTTAGGAGAACCCCAAGACTAGCTCAAACCACCCCCCGCCCCACGTATAAAATAGTCTTCCAGCGACAGAACAAGCAAACATTATGTTCTTTTCCCATGACCCTGCCCACTGAGGGACCCCATTATGTGCGATAGTCAGGTTAAAGCTTGTTTTTCCATATAATCGCTCAACCTATCGGCGACAGTCGCCTACGGTTCAACGTTTCCTATTGCGTAGCAGACGCAAACGAATCAGGGTGCATTGCTAGCTGCCCTACGCAATCGGGAAGGCACCCCGATTCGTCTGTGAACAACTGAAACGTCTTTTGCCGATAGAGTGAGCGATTCCATGGAAACCCAGCTAAAAATCTGGATCCGCGCCTGAGAGGTCCCTATTCTCAAAATTTTCTATTCTGTCAGCCCCAACCATTTTACTGATATTTGTATAGGTGGAATTTTGCCCTACCTGACTTGGAAGTGTACTGAATACCCAGTACGTTTGAAAACAACTGTGAAAAATTCGCAAGTTGTTCTTTGATGGGACTCGAACCCACGATCTCCAGATCACTAGCCTGGCATCATACTCATACCTCTAGACCGCCGAGCTTGCGCCTAATGGCCAGGGTTGAATTCGAGTCCAAGTAAGCAGCGGGTATTACAGTGTTGATAGTAATTGTCGTGATGGAATATATGACAATAACTGGATTTGCGTTAGGAGAAACATGTATAGGTGTAATTTTGCCCTACCTGACATGGAAATGTACTGAATACTCAGTACGTTTGCAAAAACAATTGCGAAAAAATTGCATGTTGTTCTCGGGTGGGACTCGAACCCACGATCACCAGATCAGGTAGGGCAAAATTACACCTATACATGTTTCTACTGACGCAAATCCAGTTATTTTCATGTATTCTATCACGGCAATAACAATTACTATTTTACTGATATCTTATTTCATTACTAGCATTAACTTTTCATTCATTCAATTCATGTATTCAATCAACAGTCAACCCACTTTAGTACAGTTATTGGAGATATATATATAAAACAGTTATATTAAATTTTTTTCATAATGATTGTTGAAAAAAAAGTTTACACAAGCTAAGTTCTTGTAAAAAATTGTTTCAAAGAAAGCTTTTAAAAACTGTTAAGATTTGATTGTTTAAACAATCATTATGCAAGATATTTAGGTGGTTGATCATGACCAATATAAAATGTAGTTTTATTTTGTTTTATTGTATCTTGAATACAATATTCTATGATTATTACTAACATTTTTTGTTTATTTTCTCGCTGTAGTTTGTAGTGACTGGTGTCATTGGGATGCTCGTGACAAAACATGGAGTCATGGTAACTTTTAATTTTTATAGTTGATTGTTCAAAGTTCATAGTTCATACTTAATTTGTTCTTTCGGAAATTTGTTATAATTTATTTCACACTGTACTTAAATAATTAATAATGATTTTTATAAATTGAGTTTATAGAAGTGTCATTCCATGCCAAATCATAGCATGTTCCTAAGCACCCCAAAATGTTCCTTTATAATAAACAACTGGAAAGTTTAGACTCAACGTTCAATTGGCCACCCATTTTTTCCTTTTGTAGTGGATATACAATATTGTTTTTTATTGCATGAAGTTACAAAACTGCATTGCTCTTCCCAGTTATGTGAAGCCATTCTTTTAGAATCTGCACCAGGGGTGCGACCAGAGAAAGGTAGGGCCATGTAAAGCATCAAGTGTGGCTAATGGTGTTGAGATTTTGTTTATAGTGCTTGACCAAGGTACAAGTACATGAAATTTAAATCAAAATTAACGGGTTTTTTTAGTATAGCCCTGTTCCCCTCTTTTCTTTTCTTTTTTTTTCTTTTTCTATATTTTAGAAATAAAAGTTTTTCTTTATTCTTATTATGCCCACTTTTGACTTGAAATAAGATATGTGTATTTCTTTATAATTATACAAATTTAAAGCACTTAACCATCCCATTACTACACTATTTACATTCACAATTTTATTTTTATTTTCTGCTCCCTCTGGATTTTTTTGGCAAAACTTTTTCCTACATAAGAAAATTTTTATTTTTATCTTTTTTGCCGCTCTACTCTGAGGATCTTTAAAAAATGAAGTTTTCAAAACAAGGTATAAAAAAGCCTCACCTAGTAAAACTGTATAATCTCAGGCAAGCCAACTAATCCCTTTTTTTACCAGTTTTTTTAATAATCAAAAATTAATACCCTAATATCAATTAATTGTTTTAATATCTTCAGTATACAACGTATCAAACAAATGTTTCGCTCTGGAGCCTGTCTTTAAATGTATCAGATGAAATAAGTAGAAAATGATGTTCATTAGGTAGCCAACACTTATGTATAGGGACAGAAGTGTCAATTTGGTGGTTACCATCTCAAGTATATTGAGAAAATAAACAATGAACTTTGAACTTTTATTTGCATATACTCTATCACCTTGCCCCTGATAGATTATTATATTTAAACTCAAGATAATTGTTAAAATATTATTTGCTCTATAACATGGTAATGGTAATGAATGTGTGTTTTATTGTGACTGTACAGTCTCTATATCTTAAAAGAACAAAAATCAAAACCTGAGAATTATCCTGAAACTAACAAAGGCAAACAACCGAAGAGACAAAGAGAAGACAGCAGAAGGAACCAGTGTCACTGCTCTGTTCTGTAGCACCTTGAGATCCTAAATAAGGGCTCCTTGGAATATGATTCACAGTAGCTCTAGTGACACTGCCATCTGGCTATCAACCAGGAATTTCCCAACTAATAAAATTTATATGAATGTTCTTTTTTGTTTTCAGGCTGCAGTTTATGGGATTTTAAGTGCTTTTAGCTGTCTGTTGAGTATTGTTCTGATGGTGCTTATGTTGGCTGCTTCGTCCTCTGGAGAAGGTGAAGATAGAGACATTTGCAGCAGTCATGATTGTGATTATGGCTATCCAGACAACTGTTGTTATGACTACAAATTTTTCTTAACGGTATACATTTTTTTTAAATTTTGTTCTGTAGTTCTATCACAATCTGCAAACACTGAGAATGTATGAGAGTTTAAGTCATAACCGGGGGTTGAGGTCCAAGGTTGCTGACAAGAGACTACACCCACCTCAACCTTAAAGATAATACTAGACATTTAGTGGGACCACAGAAAAGTGCTCTTTCATTGGAGACTTGTATACACTTCTTAGATGCTCTGAAATGACACTTGCAGACTAAAAATGCCTTTCAAATGTGTGTTCCCAGATGAAATACAGTAATTGGCTTCTTCCTGCCTGGACCACCCACACCCCCTCCCCTGTGCCATACATGGATTTTTAATTGAGAATGCTAGTATTTTAGTCTGCTCAGCCAGTACTTGCCTGACATTTTACAGTATGCTATATATATTGTTTTTTTCTTTATTGCTAGTATTCCCACTGGCCATTAAATATACATTTAATTCAGGTTACTATCATTACAGATCAAGATTCAAGATCTTAGATAAATTTTATTGTCACATTTAAAAATATACATGAAATTTACTTTCCTACTTATACAATATAACATACATATCACACAAAATATAAAGATAAATACTACATAAAATACAATAGCACCAAAAATCTTAACTAACTAATAACTATAATAGAAAGACTAAAAATGAAATGGACTTAAAACAATTATGGTATCTAATCTAAGACAGTGATTATCTTTAGAAAATTGATTACCGTAGAGCTGACATGTGTGTGGTATGAATGAATTTTTTAATCGGTTTGTTTTGACAGTAGTTTGTCGAATTCTTACTGATTTGTTGAAAGTTATGTAGCCATTTAATGGGTGGGACTCATCCTTTAATATTCTTTCTAATTTAGTGTGACAGCCTATAGTCACAAATGGAGAGCTGTGCTTCACTTTATAGAAGCATTTCGATATTTATGTAATCCAACAAGTTAAGTGAATCAAATTATCAATGAAAAGAAATTAGACCTTTTTTATACCTTGTTTTGTGAACTTGTGGCACCCCGATGATGATGATGATTTAAAGAAAAAATTATTTTTGGCCAGTTAGTGAACCTGTAAACATGGAAAATGGATATTTCAAAAGAGAAACGCTTCCTGTAATTAATTTTTTGTACACCCAACGTCACCTCCAAAACCGCTCGTATTTTATAAATCTAAAGAATGTCTCAATCAACACTAAATTGTTTACATCATAATATTGCAATTTTTACAAGCATGTGATAGGATTTCAGGCAAAACAAATACTATACTATTTTCTCCTCAGCCTAGATGCTTTTGGCAAACAATTCTTTTCTGCCCTTAAAAAATAAATTCCCTATGCAAGGTATAAAAATGATTATTTAAATTCTTAAGATGAAAACTTTTGTTTTTCAGTGGAAAAATGTTGCAGTTGATGTGGGAATTCTGGTTGTTGCTGTTGTTGAATTGGTTGCCTCCTGGCTGGCTACGACTCTGAGTTTGCGCGACACGAATTGGATCGCAATTTGCTGTTTGAAACAAAATATGGTACGTTGGTCATTGAATTCTTGGCACTGTACTCCCTTGGTCATAACAGAAATTAAACTCGCAAGTTACCTTATTTTTTTTTTAATTATAGAATGAAATGCAGTTTCCAAATTCTGATCAGAGAACTAGAGCTGAACCCTCAGGTAAGAGCACCTGGAGAGCGGGGTGGGGCATTAAATTGATAAGATCAAATATCCTTTTCACATGGTAATTATTATGCAAATAGTAAGTAACACGTAACCAGGTTTACTTAGTGTGAAAGCAAGTCCACATCAAACTTTCCGAGATAGGGCCCTTGCAATAAATACATGCCTCATCGAGGTCTGTTTTTTCTTCCAAGATGTCCCGAGTAATACAGTGCGCAGACGTTCATACTATTAAGGCAACAGGGAACAAATAGATTGTCCTACATACTAGGCGTAGATTAGGCAGCTCAGCAAGCATTAAATACAGAACTGAATATGTTGTCGTCAAGTTTTTGTTATGTTATTAAAGGCAGGCACTCAATGCGTCGGCCGGCGAATCCAACTCCCTGTGAGTGTTAGACGATGCAACGCCATCTGCTGATTACTGGTGGCAGTCTGTACTGATCGTCATT
The DNA here is from genome assembly GCF_011630105.1 of Anneissia japonica. Classification (NCBI taxonomy): domain Eukaryota; kingdom Metazoa; phylum Echinodermata; class Crinoidea; order Comatulida; family Comatulidae; genus Anneissia; species Anneissia japonica. The sequence goes on from NW_022726550.1 coordinate 677,415, forward strand.
AAACATGATCCGATGCGTGCGCACTGTGAATTGCGTTGGTCTATGGGTGCAGTGAGTGATCCGGCTCAACAGACTGTCTGGAGTGTCATAAGGTAACGCACTGCACCATCGGGATCAGACTAGGCTGGCAAGTAGCGGCGAAGTGAGCAAGACGAGCGTGCACCTCAGGAAGTAGGGGAAAAATTCCAACCAAATAGCAAACTTACTTCCAAAACTTTTCACTTGTTTTGGATTATGGTGTGTGTTCAACGAGTATAATATCTTGGGAGACCAAAGATGTTACAACTTGTTACTAATTTTTAAAAGTCGAAATCTTTTCTGTTAGTGTGAAAAGGGTATTAAAAAGTGTTGTTATATTCTAGATGAAACCTCAGCAGTGAGTGGCCAATCACCAGCCATGAAGCGATGCTGGAAACCTTGTGAGAGCAAAGGTCACCGCAATCTCACCATCGTTATAAGTGTTTTTCATATTATTATCGGTGTCATCTGTGTTGCCCTAGGAATCTTGGCTGTGTTTGCTGAGTGTGAGGTATCGCACATTGGAATGCCTATCTGGTCCGGATTATTGGTAAGACCATTAATATTAATAGTATACTATAAATGCTTGAATAAGTGCCGCTCTCAAATAAGCAACGCTCTCCAATAAGCGTCACACCAAACCTGATTTTTCTATAGCTAAGCGCCATTCCCAAATAAGCGCCGCAGCGCTTAATCAAGAGTACATATTACCCTGTGTGTAATGGAACACTTTGAAAAACAGGGTTTTAAATACAAATGTATACAGTGTTAAAATGATAACGCAATGAAGATACAAGCATTTCTTTATAAATGTTAACATCATAACCAAATGGTGTACCCATCATAACCATGATATTAGTAAGAGTTATACAGTAGTAAAGTATTTTATTTTTTGGATGATAATGAATATATAAATTGTTCTATTTTTCCACAGATATTTGTAGTAATTGGTATTTATGGGTTGTTGAGTGTCACAAAGAAAGGGTCATATGTAAGTGAATCAAAATTTGAATAAATCATAAATTTGTTTTGGTATGATTTAATACATTCATAGGGTACCTCCTTTTTCCGAGCACATTTTGATTATGTATAATCATGATATACTAGAGATAAACTTAACCGTCTTGCTGTAATATAAATTTTATACATCTTACTACAACCCTGTTTCTTTTCGCTTTCTATTCTAGCATTTATGATGTCTACTACCATGGTCACATGGTCTTCAGCTAATATAGGCGAAGAAAATATCAACCACTACATGAAAGGCTGTGTAAATTGGAATTGCTACGTCACACCGACACCGTACTATGATTATTGCTGGGACTGTTTGCCTGGATGTTGCGAAATCGGTGACATGTCTAGTCACAAGGACAGAAACATAAGGGTATGGATCAATCAGTTAAATTTAATTAATTTATTTTATTGCTTCAGATGTGTATCTAGGAGTCTGGAAATAAGGTGGGGGGGTGGGGGTGGTGAGGCTTGAAGGTGAAGTGGGGCCATGCTACAGTAGTAGCTATGTATCATGGGATAAGGACATATGACCCACATATTATCTAAACTAGACCTATATATAATATCAGGCTTTAGCTACACCAGATCACATTCCTGACCCTTACTCATTTATATATACACTACACAATCTCATATAGAGGCCTAGGCCACTACCTGTCACCTGGTACCTGGTATCCTCTGCTCAAAGCTGCTACCATGGATTTCCATTCCCCTCTGCTGCCCTTACACATTGCCAATACCTCATCCTTGTTCTAACTCTGCCCCTACTTCCTTCCATCTTCCCTTCCAATAATGTTCTTTGCAGTGCCTCTTTTCTGACCAGATGGCCAAGTTATTCTAGTCATTCTTCTTTTTATTATTTTGATTAGTGTCCTTTTTGTATTCATTCTTCTCAGTACTTCTCTGTTTCTGATTTTGTCTTTCCATGTGATATTGAGGAGCCTCCATAAAGGCCACTAAGAGGAAAATATATATTCTAAATACCATAAAAGGCAATAAGGGTAAAGAAGGTGGTTGGGTGGCCAGTTTCCTTTCCATCGTCTTTTTAAACATAAGTATATAACTACAACCAGATACCTATTTACACTCGTGGGTGGAGAGAGACAAATACAGGTATATAAGAACTTTTTCCAAGAACACAAGGGAAATGCACAGCGAAGGTTTGAACCTTCAACCTCGAGGTTGAAGGACCGAAACTCAACCAATAAAAGGAAATAACCTCTGAAAATGCCTACTACATCATACCCCAATTTGTGAAGTATCTTCTTCAACTTTAGAATGCACTGCATTTGGATTTAGATTAAAAAGTAATGGAAAAGTTTGGACATTGGGCAACACCCAGCTCCAGTTAGTGATTGTTAAATATTATTTGCTTGTGTAAGAGTTGAACTAAATGAATTATTACTATTTTTTAAATACTGTGCTACAAAACAGGTTTTGCTGGACTCACTCATTGTGGGATTTGGAGTTTTCGAAACGCTAATCTGCATGGTGACCTTTGGCCTTTCTTTTTGTCAACTGAGTTGTTACTTTTGTTGTCAGGGCTCAAACTGCAACTGTTGTCAAACTAAGGTTTGTTTCTTTGTTTTTATGTATTTTATACAGTAATACAAAAATTATAATTTAAGCAAGGTATGTTCATATTAAACTTAAAAAAGCTGATGATGATGACGATAATAATTTAAACAAGACGAACCACAAGCAGATCCTTATCAATGTGCTGACTGAACATACAGTAGATGTGATGATTTCATTATGGTAACTGTGACTGAAGTTATGTTGAGACGGCCTTACGCCTAAAGTAAAGTTTCGACAACCGTAAAATTTTCTGCGCATGTTATTTCTGACGAGTGTCCACACGATGCTTACCCAGGGCATAATGTTCTTTTTATTCAAAGCTAGTTCAAAGCTTAGAAGTAACTATGCACATTTTCAGGAAGTGATAATCAACACTTTCGTTGTCTCTCAACAGTTATTTTGCACACAAATTCTTAAATACGTAAACAATTATGAAAATATTGATCACCGGAAATATTATTATGGCATTCATTTGTAGGTATTTATTTTTTGAAAAATATCGAGGTCAAAATAAATTTACTTGCGACCTCTGAAGTAAGTGCGTCTACACATTGTTACTCTAAGCACATATTCCTTTACATTCCTTGTGTACATGGACGTAGCACACACACTTACTGCTGAGACTGCTCAGGAGTAAATAGTCTGTAGCAATGTTGAAGAGTGTCTTCACGGGCACTACCCAGGGCTTACGACAAGTAAACTGCCACTTCAAAGCTTAACACTCACTTGTCAGAACGTACCTTGAGAAAATGGTAGGAGTGGTTATTAGTGGCTCAGTTAAAATAAACAGCAAGTACATTTACAAAATATCTAATTTAAGTCATTTTTATTTTAAGAATAATAAACAATACCAGATGGTTATGGGCCCCAATGGTAATGTGATGATGTTACCTATACCAAGAGCAGCACATGCTATGCCGATGATGGTACAGAACCAGCCGATGATGGTACAGAACCAGCCGATGATGGTGCAGCACCAACCTATGATGCTTCCCAACCAACTTATTGCTGCTCAGAACCAACAAGTAGGAGCTCAAACCTCTGGAACTGGAGAACATACTGGACCTGAAGAACAACAAGTATGTGGTGCACAACAACCAGCCGTCCAGGCACAGGGGCAACCAATGTTGGTCCCGAGTTCTGGCCAGCTAATGATGGTAGGTGGACAGGGACAACCAATGATGCTTCCAGCTCAGGGGCAACCAATGGTGGTACATCAAGTTCAGGGGCAACCAATGATCGTCCAAGCTCAGGGGCAACCAATGATGGTACATCAAGGTCAGGGGCAACCAATGTTTCAACAACCAATGTTTGTGCAAGGTGTGGGGCAAGTAGGTATGGTTCAAGAACAGGGACAGCCAACCAATCAGACAGTCATGATTCCAGGACAAAGTCAGCCACTTCAAACGGTGACCCAAGCTCAGATTCCGAACCATGAGCAACAGATACAAGCTACTGGAGAACCTGATGACAATGGAGATGCAATGGCATTGGTAGCTGGACAAGATGCTGGCAGCATCTCAAACCCAAACTGTGTAAATGTCCCATTTTTGTAAAGCACAACGATCACAATTTAATTTTCATCATCCTTTATTAGGCCTAAAAAAATTGTTTGTTTGCCCTCCAACACCCACCTTAGCTCACGGAAAAATAGGGGCGGTGTTTTTAAAAAAAAAAGTTTTCTTTCGATTTTTTGTTCACAAATTTTAAAAAGTGATCACCATTATAGGCCTAAATTCATTGCAAAATATCGATTATAGGTTATTTTTTCTTTGAAAAACAAATAGCGAGACAGGCTTAATTGAAAGCATTGCGATTTAATATGTGAATTTTGGTGACAGGAGAAAAAAAAAATTTTTAAAAACCTTTTTTGTGCTCGCCCCTCCTACACAATTTTCAGCATTAAAGGATAAACAAACAATTTAATTTTAGGCTTTATATTCAAAATTGTCTCAAATGCTGTTCTTATGATATACTCAGTATACTGGTTTAGTTTTATTTAGAAGAAAAATTTTTATATAAATATACAGAATTCTAATATTGTACTATTATTCTATAAGAGAGTGTTTTAAACATGTGTTTAGTGTTGTAATTGTTGTAACAATTTATTAATGGTCTCAAATGCTGTTCTTATGATATACTCAGTATACTGGTTTAGTGTTATTTAGAAGAAAAAATTATATAAATATACAAAATTCTAATATTGGCTATTATTCATAAGAGAGTGTTTTAAACATGTGTTTAGTGTTGTAATTGTCAAATTCTTTTAGATAGCCTAGTATACTGGTAAAATAATTTTATAGAGGATTATATCTGATTATAAAGTGTTTTATTGAAATACAGTTAACATTAGTTTGAGTATACCGCCACTGTTTTTTTGACGGGTGTAGGGTGTGAAAATTGCGATATAAGATAAGTGAATACAACCACTTAGCGAAATTTGCCGCTCAAGCCCTCTCTATTCCGAAATTAATAAAATCCGCCACTGTTTAATGATAATAATGAAAAAAATTTGATTGGTATTTGTATTTTTAACCAGTGTATATATTCAGTGTATGCTAAATATACCATGGTAATAATATATCTAGTTTTTGGGGGTTTGGGGTGGTATTATAAACATTTGCAGAGAGATAAAAGCAGAATCGATTGTCTAGTGAGGAGAGAGTGAAAAGACAAATGATGTGTATAGATCAGTTTACATAGAGCAGCTGATAAAAAAAAAAAATGTGTTCTATGTTGTTTTAAGGATTCGGTGTATGCATTCCCATTAAAAAGCTATGTACAGTATTTAGACTGATGACACGCAAATCATTGTTCCTGCTCTTTCAAGCTTGCCAATATTATATCTATTATATTTTTTTTAACAATATTTGTGATATTCTCTTTTTTATAATTCATATTCTTGTATGTTTCTTGGCTGGGGGACTAATAAAGGCTACGTTCTCACAAACCCGGGACAAGTACACCAGGATAACCCCTACTTCTCTATAATGTATATAGCTCGCCCTCCTTCATATTACAGTTGTGGCATTCCATTGTTTGTACTACTTTATATGTTATGCAGATTAACTCACTGTATTCATTATTGCTATTTTGTATTTTGAACTGGATTTGGCTTGTAATAATTACACAGATATTATTAAAGCATGGTTTTTATTTTAAATGCTGAAGACGTACAGTACTATTATTTCAGTGTATTGCCTATGTAGCTCTCTACACAATAATAATAATAATAGTAATAATCTCCACCCAGGTTCTTTTCAGCTACAAACCAAATGAAACAGCAAGCAACAAAATATATGCAATCCTATATAAAACACTATTTATTAATACTATTGCTCACTCATAAAAATCGATACTAACTACACTAATCTATCGAAGCACACATTTCCGAGGAATATGGATATACTTCTAAGTGGTATATTACAACCATTCTGATATCTGTTACTCCGAAAAATATTGCATAATCGCAGTGCATCTAAAGAAATCGTTGAACAAACGATCCAAGTTAATCTTAGCTGGCATCACCAAAACAGTCACTGGCAAATTAATATTTCTAGCCCATAAGTGCAACCTGCTTGACAGGGCAAAATTTTTTTCCTATGACGCGCTGCCAGTGATCGTTAATGACCACAATCATATCATTCGCATACTCATTTTTCTATAACTTAAAGTATGTATGTCAACATACCACCCTTACCCAATTTCGAAAATCTGAAAATCTAGCTTAATATCCCATATTCCTGAATTATTGTAATAGTTCTGAGAGAATCATAAACAATATCAACACCAAAAGAATATACAGGTGGAATAATCAAACCAAAAACAACACTTGTTGAAGAGGCAAAAATACACATCACTATACACTAAAAGGTACTTTTATTTGTTGGTTTATTTTCATTTGTTTACATTCAACTCTTTCTTATATCAATGAACATATCTAAAATACAGGAGTTGATGATAGTGGAGAAGACAATATTGAAGAAAGGAAGTTCTTAACACTTTCTTTGTAAAAATAACTTCTTTCCAGTCATGCAACTTGCTATGCAAGTTAAACACCTGTATTAAGTACAACACTGGATGATGACATTGTTATGAAGACACAAATAAACAAGTTGGTAAAACACAAGACATTTAAACAGGGTAAAAGTTCAGATTAGACTAATGAATAAAAAATATTAATCATAGGTAACTTTCTGAATAATTTCAATAACAATTTTATTCGATGATTAGCTGCGATATTCGCCAAAGTCCAACAATATGGAAATTGCCCTCCCAGCATATTAAATACTTCAAACAATTGCTGCTACTTATCAATTTTTCTGTAATTTTACCATATATGGGATAGATAATGTCATATCACACCTATATATTGGAAAAATCCACAGATATTTGTCACATAAAACTATAATTGCATATTATACGTCATTGGTGATGTCATCACTTTCATTTGCACTGAATTTTCCTATCCCCTACTGATAATGCCTCCGATTTTTTGTGTCTCGTGTGCAAAAAGCTCAAAGCTGGGGTGCTTTTACTACAGTACTGTAAAGAGCGATGGAATATTTCGTTGCTAGGCCAAGCCATGAATGCACACAGCGAAGCTAACAAATCTCGCTCTACAGCACTGTTTAACACAAATGAAGCCAAGATTGTTCTAGGAAATAATACTGTAGCTCCTTCAGTCTTTATTTCCTATAGTTTCCTGAAAACCTGACTATAATTGCTTAACAGTGTGGAAAAGGGATACTTGAGTGCTATAGTATTCATGATTTTTAAAATGAGACTTGTATCTAAAAGAGACTTTCGTATTCAAGATCACAAATACACTAATCATGATATGATTTTAGTCACATAATTCACTGCTACTCTTCATCTACATCTGGACCAAGATTGGTGTGAACGCATACACTAAATTAGCTTATATATTTCAAGAATGTAACTCTACAACGGACATAGTTTTGATATAAACAAGGCTATAGTCCGTCATTGCATACAGTATGTACAATTATTTCAAATGATATTGATAGCAAATATGTATCTAAATTACAGAAGGCACTATGTGCTGCAAGGTAATTACAGAACATACAATTCATTATATAAATAAGCAGATATAGACGAATAAAATTGATTTCAGTGGCGGATTCAAGGTGGACATAGCCGGACCGCGACACCCCCTCTACCCAAACCCAAAATGTTTTCCAAATTATATAAAAAAATTGGAGACAATTATATTCAAATGCAAATCTGAGAGTGCCATTATCACTCATCTAGAGATCAAAATCGTAAATTTTCTTACTGCAGCCCCAACCTTGTCCTTGGTGTGGCTGTGGTGGTCTTTACCCTCTATTTGTGAAAGGTCCTCCTTGGGCCCTCTCTACTGCATTTCAAATTCATGGGTCTGCCACTGGCTCTAATGAAACCCAGCCAAAACAAAATTTACAATGACATGCTTTATTAAAGGTTTCCATTCCAAAACCCTGATCTGTAATCTAAATCTAGTTACAATAATAATTTTACAACATGATCAAACATTTACATATATAATAAATCATTTCCCCTTTTAATAAAATTATCAATTATTATATTCTCTTCATGATCGTAATTATAATAACATTAAAAATGGTACAAGGCAATGTCACAGTATAGGCCACTTCACAGGTGGGCGGAATGCAGGCAATTTTTTGCGGCCCGCGGAAATGAATTAAAAACCCTGTGTGTGTGGCCCTCAAAGTAACACTGGCTAGAAAACGCCTTGTTTTTACAGCCCGACACCGATCATCTGTAAAAAGTAATATTAAAACTGAGAATAAAGTGGTGTACGTGCAGTGCTTGGAGGTTTTTGGAAGCATCTAATTTTGGGTGGGACCTCAGTGTTTAATAATAAGAAATCACTTTGGTCCTCTGACCAATTTCTATGCCCACCCCTGGTCTACTTCATCGATCATCATAGCTGATCCAGACAAAAGAAGGAATAGGGGCGGATCCAGAACTTATGGGGACACTAAATTAACAGAATAGATAAGTGGGGAGCACTAGCAGCACTCGCATAATGAAGGACTGGAGGCCCCTATTAAAAGAATTAAATTATTATTTTTATTGTTTTTTTTCCCCACCACCCTGGATCTGTCCCTGAGAGTACAATGGTCTGGACAAATTTTGGTCTTTGGTGGAAGGATGTGGAAATTACACTTTGAAAGGTTACACATAGCCTGAATTCATTTTAACATTAATATCTCTTTCTAGGAATTTGGTGTAGAACCCTTCTCTCCTGTTTAGACACTTTTTTATTCAACCTATTTCATTTCTATAAAAAAAAATGGGGCACATGTATTCCCTTTTCACTTATCAATTCTGTATGAATTTCATATATAAATCATAGAAAAAAAATTCTATTTATGGAAGACTTGTGGTTAACTACAGGAATCACTATTTCATAAAACAAAATACTTAATTTCAATACTGACTTGCTTAATATAAATTAAACTATTACCATTTTATACTCTTCATTATCATTTGATTAATAAAATCTTACACTGAAATTATTAGATATACATTTGCCTCTACTTTTAAGAAGCATTTCTCATCATCATTTACTTTTTTTTAAATTTTTTTTATATAATTCCAATATTTATGTAAAAATGTTTAATTTGCCCTCATGATATATTTTGGTTCAATGTTGTTCTTACAACAGGTCACTTGAAGTTCCCCTATAAATAAACCATGGTTTCCATTGGGATGAATACCATACTTGTGGCTATGTAGTGGATACTTACATGTACAGTATCTACATTTTTCAAACCAACATATATTCACATTTATTTGTTTTATCCAACAGGTCCGTCAAAAGGTAGATGTCACTCATTGGATTCTATTATGGATTTCTTGAATATTCATTTAATCAGTATTATTTTTACTAGGTGGGAGATAAATGTGTGCACGATATACAAACAAATTATTAAAGAAGGAAACAGGAATCAATTTTCCTAGTACTGGAAAAATCTTCATAAGACCACTGATGGAAAATTGATAATAGATGGAGAGACATAATATTTCTTCATAATATGTCAGGTGGAGAGACCTACACAGACTCCCACGATGCTAGGTATTATGATAAGGTTTATAAGGTACAGTACACTATATAAATACATCACATATTTGATTAATATTCAGGCTTAAACAAAAAATTGTTTGTTTGCCCTCCTCACCCGCCCCTAACTCACTAACTGATAGTAAATTAGTACTTTAGTATTCTTTTTATAAGTATCCATAAAGGTAGATTATTACAAATCTAGAGTATTTTTCAAGACAATTGGTTCAGGAAAACAATATAAAAACCATCTTAAATTCAATTTATAATTCTCCTAAAATAAACAATTAAATCACTTAAAATAACTTGATATGCTAATTTTACAATTAAACTTTGGTTTAGATTTTTAAAATAAAAATAGTTTCTTCAGTTTATTGTGGGTGAAGTTGGTGTCCTACAGAATTGAACATTAAACTAAAGATTAACAATACTCCTGTAGTGTCTTGGATGACACATTCCATTTTGTCCACTCACTATTGTTTTTCTTTTCTTTTTATATATCTGCCTCATGTATATTTGTGAAGCACAGAGTGGCTTTTGGTCATTCATGCTACGTCCAAAAAATAACAACAGCAACAAAATAATTTAAATACTATTAATAGCTACTAGACCTTAGGAGTGATGTTTGCCTTATAATCAATACTGAGTACATTCCCAAATATTTGCAAACAAAATTGCAAGTGATTTGGATGGGAATCGAACCCATGACCTCCAGATAACTAGCCTGGTGTCATAACCACCAGCTCACCAACCTTGCGCTTACTGACTAGTGTTGACATTTTTTCTTGAGTATTTAGGAACAAACTGAGTATTCAGTATGGTTACATGTCAAGTAGGGCAAAAATCACTCTATATTTTCCTGACAAACACACACCACAATTACTAGACCTTCATTCGAAAACATACACTGCCCATTGCTTTTTTTTAACCGTCCTATTTCATTTAATTTAACAGCTGTTTCATTTCATTATATTTATCACTGTTCAAAAAAATCAATCACTCCAACAATGAACTGATCCAACAACAGCCTTTTCCCACAACCCATTAGGCTTTGGAATATTAGTTGTTTAATAAAGCCTATAATAGGCCTACCTTTTTTTGTAGCCTAGAGGTTTGCAGCTCTAGGCTACATTCAGGACCCTGACCGCGAGGCTGTTGCCTATCTCACCGGTATTACCACTATGAGGCTAGGCCCCAGTAATAACAAATATAGTACCAACATAATTTTTTATGTTTCTCTCACAATTCTGAGTAAATATATCTTCTTACTATAACTACTCAATCTACATGTAAATAGTTATTGGTGAAGCCATTATATCTCTCATATTTTTTTTGGTAGTTATTTAAATTTATATCATCGCAGTGCAATTTAACAATGAAACACTGTCTGCCATGTAACATTTCATAATTTCACCGACCTATTTGCAACAGGTAAAACAATGCGATTCTATAAAGAACGCAAAGCCACAACATGCATGCAGCAGATCCATTCACGCTTCCACCGACAATCAGCAGACAGTGATTCATCGTACGACAGTCATACATATAAAACATATAATGAACTAGTATATAGAACTAATCATAAAACCTTTGACCTCAT
>NW_022726550.1:688795-701052 GCF_011630105.1 Anneissia japonica
CATATACACTACTGAGCCTCGACCTAAATTTCATATTTTATATGATCTTTCTGTATTTGTTTTTGAACTACAATGTGTCCTTAGCCATTAGGCTATAGTATTCATATAATATATGTCTCTTCACTTAGCATCCTTACTTATTCTTGCTAGTTTGATAAAAATCAAACTAAATATATGACTAATCTCACTATAAAAGGCAAGATAAATAATACATTCACTTTCAAATTAATTCATTTTAAAAATCAACTCAATTCATTCATCTTTGAATAATTAAAATACTACCTAAAGTTAAACACAAACAGATACTTGAAAGCACTTCCTCTTCAGTCAAATAATGAAAACCATCGTATTGGGTTATCCCCTCCTTTTTCAGGAAGTATGCTATAAATCTCTTCTTACTTTCTTTTTCTTTGGCTTTGTAGCATCTTTCCAAGCACCTATAAAAACCAAAATGCATAACAAATTATAAACAGGTTGCAATTCAATGGTTTTTTAATGTGAAGTAGTGTAGTAATTCTCAGCCCCTGAGGATCAGTGGTGGCAGCTGGACTGCAGCATGGCATTTAACTGATCCCCTGGAGAGCAGAGGTAGCTGCAGAATAGCATGACCCTTAGCTGGGCCCCTGGGGATAATAGTGGTAGCTGCAGTGCAGCATGAACTTTGGCTCAGCCCCTGGAAAATAGAGGTAGCTGCAGAGTAGCATAACACTTAGCTGGGCCCCTGGGGAAACTAGTGGTAGCTGCAGTGCAGCTTGATCTTTGGCTGAGCCTTTGGGAAGCAGAGGTAGCTGCAGAGCAGCATGACCCTTAGCTGGACCCCTGGGGAAACCAGGGAACACTGTTCCCTGGGAAAACTAGTGGTAGCTGCAGTGCAGCATGACCTTTGGCTGAGCGTTTAGGAAGCAGAGGTAGCTGCAGAGTAGCAGACCCTTAGCTGGGCCCCTGAGGAATCTAGTGGTAGCTGCAGTGCAGCATGACCTTTGGCTAATCCCTTGGGGAGCAGAGGTAGTTGCAGAGTAGCATGACCCTTAGCTGGGCCCCTGGGGAAACTAGTGGTAGTTGTAGTGCAGCATGACCTTGGCTGATCCCTTGTAGAGCAGAGGTAGCTGCGGAGTACCATGACCCTTAGCTAGGCCCTTGGGAAACTAGTGGTAGCTGCAGTACAGCATGACCTTGGTCCAAGCCCCTTGAGAACTAGAGGTACCTGCACAGCATCTTGATACTTACCAGGCCTATGGGAATGCAGCGCACCATGATCTATAGAACCCCCAGAAAAGTATAATTTTCTTTTCTCAAAAACATTTCACTGCCTAATCCTCTTAATGAGACTTTAGCATGAGCACCAGTATACTTCCATCGTGTCATTAACATTTTTAGCGCTTACCTTTTTTCTCTTCTGTATTAGTTTCATGAGCCTGTGACTCAGGTGGTGGTACAACTGCCTCAGTTGGCTCTGGTTTTGGGTCGACTGAAATTGCCTCACTTGAATTGCTAGTCTCAATTGCAGGTGGCTCTGTAATGGAAAGTTCAAAATCATCATAAAAAAATTACCACAAAATATGCTGATGTAATATCATTAAGATCAGAAAAGAATCAGGTTTTATTTAGAGTTTTTAGGATGCTAATGCTCTAACCAACTCCCAAATCAATCAATCAATCAATAAATCAATCAATGATGCTCCAAATCCAAGTGTCTTTATGAGTGTTTAGGAGTGGAAAGTTGATCGTTTGGGAAACCCTGTTCTCTCTCTATAACCAAGTCTAGGATGCTTGGAAGAGTAGTAGCATAAGGTCATAAGAAAAATATATTTTTTATTTTTTTTTTATTTTTTTCTTACAAGTACACTTGCCATTTACAGGATGGAATGATGCATTTATAAACTGTGTCTGTTCACAAGGCTTTGGGAGTGGAGTTGTTATTTGTAAGAAAAAACCTTGCAGTGACAGAGTTTGACCCAGGACCCTTGGATTGGAAAGCAAGCATCTAAACCACCAAGCTACAGCCTGTACAGTTTAATAAAACCCAGAAACCTGGTACATGAAAGCTAGCTTGAAACACAAATCACGGTCATGCACAAACATGTGAAATTATTGTGACACTGTTATTTTCAGGGAGTTGTTTTGGCTCCAAGAGGAGTTATTCTGCACCCAAAAAAAAGTGCAAGGGTGGCTCCTTGAAGATAAAAGTAAAAATGCTTAAATTCAATTTTTTTTTTCTGTTGCAATACATATTTATATTATATAAAAAATAAATATATATTATATGACATTCAATGTATTACCACTCACCAGGTGTGACTTCTATTGGAGCTTCTTGTGAAGTTCCTTCATTTGATTTTGATTTATTCTTTGATTTTTTCGTTTTCTTCTTTGATTGACTGGGTGAGTTTTGAATAGCTTCTATGGCATCAGTTACTGGTTGTTTAGCCTCAAAACTCTGTTCTGAATTTGATGGTTTGTTGTTTACAGCAACTTCATCTAATACTTGTTCCTTTTCAGCAGGATCTTCACTATTAAGCACCTTCTTCTTTTTCTTAGACTAAACAAAAATTAAGTGATTCAATAAAAAGTACAATTATGCCAACAAACAATCAAACCATTTATAAATGAAGACAAAGAAACTAATTTATCAACTGAGAGTATATTAAGCAGATGATATGAACTGACCTATTCAATGATCACAAATGTGTGAAACTCTGAGTTACAATTATCTTCTTATACATTATTATATTTTTATTTATTTCTTTAGGCGCACACACGCAAAGAACTGGCAATAGCAAATATATCACTTAATATTTGTACTGTAGGTGACAATCCCTTTGACAAGACAAACATACCCACAATGATGCTTTACAGTGCACAAACTAATCTCAACATGAGGCTTAGGAAGTGGAGGAATTGAACACAGGACCCTGGGATTGGAAGGCAAGCATCTTAACCACCAAGCTATTTAACTCCGCAATATTACTATTCATTAAAGGAAAAATGCAAACATCAACAGCTGAACACACCATCACATACAGTATCTTTTCAGTTTAACTGATAAAATTTGCTGAGATACAGATAAGGTAATGTAAAAATGCTCAATTAATATCAATACCAATATAGCACTAGCCAACTGGTGCATACAGCATGTTATATTCCTGTATGTCAAATTTGCATTGAAATACTCTCTATAAGTATATTCTACAAAAACAAGCTCTCGTAATAGAGTATAATAGAGGCAGATCTATTAATCAAACAGACGAGTGTGTCTAGAGCTCCTCTGTCAGTAGAGTATATATTGGCCCCAACAGCTGCCATACAAACAAGATGAGGGCAGTATAATAGAGGCAGTAGAGTATATTGGCCTTAACGGCCGCCCATTCAAAAAAGATCCATTAATCAATCAGACGAGTTCTTCTAGAGCTCCTCACCGGAGCTAAAAAAAAAACCTGCACTGCTATTAATAATTATTCAATGTAGATGTAAATCAGTTTAACATTCAGACAACATAAACTAACCTTCTTTTTACTCTTTTTAGAAGCATCATCTGCAGACTGTTCAATTGCTTCTACTCTCTCTGCTACAGGCTGAGATTTCAATTCTACAGAGTCAACTGCAGCTTGATTATCTGTGATGGTCTGTGGTGGAGGTTCAACATCTTCACTCCCAATCTCCTGTATATTATATATATACACTATTAATTAACCATCTATAATTCTAATGTTGGATCACTTATGATCTTCAGTGCTAAAATCAAGTTTCTTAGCAAGTTGACAGATACAGGAAAGGGTCTATCCACCTACCCACTCCCCACAACAAGTCCAAGTACATTTTATCTTGCATAGTACATTGCTGATATCAAAGGAAAGAAAAATTATACTTATTCACATAAGACAATGTTTTGTTAATTAATCACATGTACCATGTAATATTTAATGTGCTCAGTGTTACTTCCAAGATATTCCTACTAAAATCACCATCTTTAAAGAGGTGAATTCAGACCTTGGTTAAAGCTGGTACAGCTGATATGCAAATACAAAAGATATGCACAAGGCCACATTGACAGATAAGCTCCACCACCTTAGAGCCTGTGCACAATGTCTACAATATTATATATCTATGTTACAGGCCTCTGCGATGTGTGTTTTAAACATAGATACTAATCTTACAATGCGCCTTCACAAGGACATGTTGTAGCAGGTGATGCATGCAAAATTTTCCCCAGACTGTGTCTGGTGTAAATTAGTTGTGCTAACCTTTGAACTTAAATCAGACTACTAATGTACTGATTAGGTTGGCAGGATATTTAATTTATTACAGAAATAAGAATAGAAGTATGAGAATATTTATACTGGAACACATAGGGAAATCACAGTATTGAGTAATATGGGATTGAAGCTTTTATATTTGATTTTAAAGCAACATTGCCACACAAGTTTTTAACATGAAATCCTTTAATGTCAGTTAAAATATCAACATTCTGACATTCTCCTGTGATATGCTGCCATGAAGTAATTTGATTTTCGGTTGTACTACCTAAAGTTTTTGTAATATTCTGTTGTTATGTTAATGAATTCTGTGCTTCAAAATGTAAAGAAAGAATAAATGAAAAGAATAATATGCACATTAATATTTAGTAGCTTGATGACCATGGATCATTAAACAAAGAGAAATGTACAGTAGTACAACCAATTTGTATACCTTCTCTGGGAACTTCTCTTCTGGAGCTGGTGATGCATCAACTTGGCTCTCACTTGCATTCTTCGTTTTACCTTTCTTTGGGCTTTCCTTCTTCTTATCTGCTACTGGTGCTTCCTCTCCTTGCTTGCCATCATCGGCATTCTTCTCAGCATCCTTAGGACTCTGGGAAGTCACCAGTACTTTCTCCTCTTCTGGCTTAGGAGGAATCTTATCAACCTCATCTCTTGGGCTTTCCGGCTGCTTAGGTTCGTGCTTTTCTCCCAAGTGATCATCCTCAACTGGTTTCTTCTTCCCTTTCTTTTTCTTTGATGTCTTTTCAGAAGTAACGGCAGGTTTCTTTACTTCAGGTACTGCAGCTTCTGTTGATTCAACTGCTTTTGTGACCAAAACTGGCTCAGTAGCCTCTTGATTATTGGTCTACAGAAGAGAAAACAAATAATAACTTCACTAATAATAGTCTATAATTTATTTAGATTTATAATTTTAATATAAAGAAATAATAATACATTTTCAAAAGTAAGCATTAATCTGACTATACAGTAATTAGCTGGCAAAAGATATTAGTGGTAATGTTATCAGCTGCCACTTTACTACAATAATTAAGTAAACAGTAACAGTACACAGTTTAAAATAAATAAACTAGTTGTTCACTAGTAAGATTATTAGAGGGATTATTACCTCTTGCAGTGCATTGCCCTGTGATGCTTGTTTGTTTTTCTTGTCCTTCCGTGATGATACGGTGCTCCACTCATTCTCACCTGTAACAAAAATACAGTAAATTGATGTGGTACAATGAATAAGTGTATCCTGGCCAAAATATAAATAATGGTGATTGAAGATGATAAAGATGATGATTACGATGATGATGATGATGATGATGATGATACTGTAATGACGAATATGATGAAAATTATGATGACGATTAAAATGCATAATGAAGATGATTATGATGAAGACAGTGATAATTGATGATAATAGACAATGATTGATAATGATGATGATGATGATAATGATGATGATAAAGATAATGATGATGATGATTGATCATTGATAATAATATCTGGTTAAACCAGGTGGTTTCCACCGACTAATACCAAGTGGTTGGCGCATCGATTGTGGCTTGGACTCCAAACCTTCAGGTCAGGGGTTTCAAAACTCTCGCTGTGCAAGTTGCTTAAGTCCTTGGGCAAGGCACTTTATCTACGTACCTGGTACCTGGTAGGATGTTGTGGCATTGAATGTTCATAGTTTTGTGCGCTAAAGAAGTAGCGAACGACCAGGGATACTCTTGGAATCTTGGAATTGGCTCCTTGTAAATGTTTGAGTATTATTATCATTACACTAATCTTACCATTTTCTGACTCCAAGTAGTCTTTCAAGTTCCTAACATCTTTCTTGAGCAATCCTGGTGCAGGTTTTGTAGAAGCCTGCTTCTTAGACTTGTTAGACTTTTTTGGTTTAGTTTCCTTCACTTCAGTTACAACAGCTTCCTTAACAGGAATTTCACTCACAGTCTGTTTATTATTTTGCTCAGGTTTCTAAAAATTAATATATAATGTTAATTAATCATTATTTGCAAATGGCTACTCTGGATTTTATCCTGTGTCCCGGTATCAAGGCCACTGGTGAAAAGGTTTGTTTAATTCCTTATATTCTTTTGTTTTGGCAATCAAATTTCTATTTGGCTGGTTATTTTCATATTAAATTAGGTAATTTGCTAAATATCGTTTTGTCCAGCTTAAACCCTGCTCAATAAGCAGGTAAGAGGTATGGCATCATCCTTTGCTAAACATACTGTGTAGGGCATTCTCATTTTCAAAGAAAACAAATTAGAATCAAAACAAGAAAATGAACAAGCAATCTACATAAGGTGCATTCAGCGCTTGACCCACTAATATGTGTATAATTACTAAACATCTGATATGCATGTACAGTGTAAATGATCATGCAGAGGTAGAGATAACCAAACCTTATATTACTATACAGTAAACCTATTTTAAAGTAATCATTTTTGCTTAATAATCAAGAGTCCATTCCCAACCTGGAAGATTTTTAATAGTAACTTGGAAAAAAGCTTCTACGGTACTATACCTACTGTACTGTAACACCTACAACTTTAGTAAACTACAGAAAGTTGGACCAACATCCCTTTCCTTAAAGTATAGTTTGACATACTGTACCATACCTTTAGGCTACAGTAACTAGGCCTAGTTAAAGTAATGTATAAGAAAACGTTAATAGGAAATTCATATTGTTCCGACATGTCATAAGTTTTTTGCTGATCATAAAGGTTATGATCAAGACAGCTCCCCCGGATTTGTGTAAAATCATCGGCCCAATATTGATTATGATGTAAAAATTAAGGAAGTGAATATATTTACGTGACCATAAACAAATCAGTAAACGATATATTTATGTGAAATAAATAACACATGCGCAGTCAAACTTGCATTATCGGTCACATAAATTTATCGATTCTGGTTAACTTTACAGTATGAATGTAGGCCTAGGTGTACTGTACCATGAATCCACGGTGTACGAAAATCAAATCTTTCCCAAACATGTAGGTGTTTATAGTCACGTTAAAATACTGTACATTAACTTGACCAAACAAATTTTTTTAAAACAAAGGAGTTTGTACTCTTTAAAAAGTCATTCCTTAATTAAATATTATCAACAAATATTCAAATCAAATAGTTAGCAACATAGGCCTAGGTCAAGCCAATATAGTAGTATTGTTTTTGGCCCTACCTATGCCTATGTATATATTATGAATATATGCCCATTTTTTCATTATGGATACATAAATTCAATTTTTTCATTATTCATACAAAAAGCGAAATCATCAAGCAAACCTTTGAAAGATCTTATTATAATAAGTATTATTATTATGCTCACATAGTTTACCTTCTACACAAACGTATGGTGTGCATATCTACTCCTAGGAATAAACACCAATTTTATCATGCAAATCTAACATATGGCAAGCAACGGGCTAGGCCTACCTTCTTCCGTTTCTTCTTCTTTCCGCTACCCTGCTGATCACCTTTCTTCTCGTCATCAAAATCAAAGCTAGGCGGCTGGCTAGAAGACTTGAAACCGAATGCAAACACAAGACCCAAAATTAGCATAACACTTACAATCGGAATGGAAAAATGGAGAGGAATTACATCGTTCAAACCCTTCACCTCCATGATTGCTAAGTTAATACAGATGAAAATTGAACCCTATTCTCATATGAAAAAAACCCTCTGTATTTTTAGCGTCGCCGACGTGTGTTGTTTTTTGTACACTGCACTCTTCGACGCGTTTTTAACTAACTCTGAAAACGACGTGTGCATTTATGTCAAAGGTTAAGATATTATAATATGGTGCGTCATATGAGCATTACAAAATATAACAACGTAGGAGTGACATAAAACAAAGTTGTGGAACATCCAGGTACATCAACATTTTAAAATTTAACGAAACATAAAAATCATAAACTGGTACTAAAATATTGAATTCAACCATAGCATTATTGTTCAGAGATAAAGTGTTAACATTCTAAAAAAAAAATTTCTATAAACAGTAAAATGCAATCTAGGCCTAATAATGGACGCGGAGTTTTAAGATTGTATGTATATAAAACTATAAGTTAAATAAAAATTTTAAAATAAATAAAAATAATTATACAATAATAATTTTTAAATTTTGAATAAAGTGTGCTAGATCCAAAAACTTTAAGTTTATGGTTTAATAGACTGAAATTACGCGCTCGCACATCAGGATTTAAGCGCACTGGCACGCCCGCACTCGTGTTTGAGTATGATTGCAAAGTGATTGCATTTTTAATTTGTTTATTTTCTGTTGTTTAACCATGATGATGTCACATGTGCCATGCCAATTACGAATGTAAGAATGAGATTTATTTTTTCTCTTAATGTATGTCAAAAAAGCATTCAGAGTAGGTAAAAATTTAAAGATTATTGACGATAATAAAATAGAGCCTAAACTTCCAGCGTTGACTGACACAGACCTGTCTATTGGTTATAATGGTCATGCCACAAGCGCGCTGTCCATTGTATAAGAAAAAGATTTTGTTTTCTTCTTCTGCCTTCCATATTCATGACGTCATTGTAGACATTTTCTTGTTTTGTTTATCCTTTTGGAAAATCCAAGTCATATCGTCATTCACACGAAGTTTATATAATGATGTCTGCTAACATGCAAACATTTTGCATTATTGTTCAGTAACAGAGAATCTAAACAATAAATGAATTAAGGAGAATTTGGATAGAAGCAGAAATGGCATACTACAACCAAACCAGAAGTGATCGCAGGCCCAAAGAGGACGATGACTTGGATACAGATTACTGCTGCTACTACGGAAGCAATGTCGGTGGTGGAATGAACATTGCTATTAATGGACAGCCTGTATGTGGATTTAGTAATGGAGTGCAAGCACGTAATAATATTTACATCAGCGGTGATTCGAACAGTGAGGTCATTATAAATGGACAGCGTATTATTGCAAATACATATGGTAGTAGTAGTAGTAGTAACTATTCCCAGAGGGAACCGTGTGTTGATGAAATCCCCTTCCCTGTACAATGTGAAGAAGATACTCAGTACCAAAGTTTAAATGAACGTTTACAGACTTTTGACGGTTTTCCGTCCAATGTTCCCGTGTCGCCATCAGAACTTGCTCGAGCTGGTTTCTTTTACACAGGAGTTGCCGATATGGTGCAATGTTTTATTTGCAATGGCAAAGTAAGGGACTGGGAACCGGGGGACTCTGCGTTTGGGGAACATACAAAATTTTTTCCGCAATGTGAATTTGTGCGGAGTCAGATGGATGCATAATAGTAGTAGCTAGAAGTAGGCCACCCTGGGCCTATACCAGGACTCAGCAGAGAGGCTAGGTAGACTACCTTAAAATCCATGGCGATCCGATGGAATTTGGTTATATTTTGTATTAATACGTATTGTTGGTATAAATTTAAAAAAATGTACAGGTCTATAATTACAATATATTTATGATGTTTAATATTGTTCAAAATACATAACAAATATAGATCTCCCTCCAATTAGGCAAATTAAAATTAATTTCTAGTTTCATGTTCCCGCCCTCATCACATTTTGGATGGAGCCTCATGGAAAAATTTACTGTTTGCTATTTTTCAAAAAATCATTCATTTTCCATGGACAATAAAAATAGTGACTGAATGAATGATGTCAAGCCTAAGAAGAGGTGGAACATACACTACAAAGATTTATTTTACTTCTTTTGTAGAACAAACTATTTACCAGCCTGTTTACCATTAGTATATTGGATAGTAAATACCCTCACCAAAAATAATTTAAAATCCCGAACGTGAAACTAACAATTAATTTTATTTGGCCTTGCATTCTAATTAGAATAATTTTGATAAAATTATAATTAATAAAGATAAAAGCTATTTGTTAATATGGGACCATAGAAAAGTGGTCAGTACTTACAGGGCTCGATTTAGTACTAGCCCGGCGTACAATGTCTAGTAAAAACCGCTCCGGGCTAGCCTATTTACTCCTCATGTTGCCCGGTTGTCTAGTGGAGAATTAGCAAGAAAAAACATTTTCTTAAAAAAAAAAAAATAGTGGGACTTTCGAGACAATCCCTGCACAGGAGGTACCGCAGCCCAGAGAGTACACTCTAGCTAGCTTTCAGCTCTCCACATGCGTGAGTGTTTAATTATTAAGATGATCCCCAAGTCATTCACCAACCACTACAGGAGGATGGCATGTTATCTTTCTCTCAATATGAAGATCGTTTGATCGTTCAATCTGGTTAATTTAGGTGGTTAGAACATTTAATTTAATGTACTACCTTATATTCATATTATTTTCTCATAATGATATTTTGAAAATGTTCAACTTGTAATAATAAGTACTTCAATGCTATAGGTAGGCTAGGCTAGCCTAGGCACTAGGTCTTGTCTAGGCCTAGGTCGCCTAGCCTAGCCTAGGTAGCCTAAGCAAGATTTATTGCCATTGGGGTGAGTGACTTGAGACCTAAATATTTAACAGATGCATTGGTTTGATTGATTTCTGGGCCCTTTGTTAAATATTAGAAAGCCAAAGTTATAACCAGGGAGATGTAAAACATGCTCATCTGTCCCTGTTATAACCAGAGTCGATTTTGCAGCATGGGTGATTTTTTAAATTTATTTATTCAACAATATTTTGAGAGGGTAGCTCAAACAGCAATGCTACAGAAATTATGAAATTGCAAATCAACCTTCAAATTTAATTGTCGCTAATAAATATTTAAAAACAAAATTTTGTCCTGTCTGTGGGCTAGTAAAATATTCTGTGGGCTAGTAAAATCTCAGTCTAGTAAACTAGCCCAGTGGGCTAGTTACCAAAAAAAGTTAGGGCAAGCCCTGACTTACTGTAAAAACTAAAATTTTCCAATTCTATTCCAATTCCAAATTTTGGATTCGTTTTAATTCAGGTGGCCTTTAGTTGGGTGGGGGTGGTCTTATTAGAGGGAGACCTGTATATTGTATTGTATTTTATAATTTTTTTTTTTATAGTAGTAGGCCTACTTAGGCCCTTTAAATTTATTTTATATACTGTATATATAAATATAGAAAATATATATTTATTATAATTAGGCCTACACTAAGTAACTGTCTTCACTTTTCTACCCTTTGTTCTTACAGTAATATAATATAAAATGTAAAGTAAAGGAAATTCAGTTTTTGTTTCCATAAAATCGCTACATGCTATCGCTGACAGATTTTGGTGACGCTGATTGATCAGTCAAAGCAGTAAATACTGTAGCGAGAGTGTAGCGGTTTTATGGAAACTACACTTTAGAGAAATGTTTTTATTGTGTAATTTGCTTTAGCAGCCAACACTATCAATTGTAGTAGACCTATACAAACAGATGTTGATTTTCACATCATAGGCTAAGCATGATCATCATTAAAAGCTGTTGGCAATTTTAATTTTATTTGTAACATTTTCAGCTCTTAAGCTGCTAAGTCGCTTGCTGTGAATTGTGAAACCTGAATGAATACAAATACTTCAACGTGTTATAAAACGCATTGCAAAATGTCACTACTTATTTCATTTTCATTTCGTTTATTGTGTCAAAGCATAAAATAAGAAAAACGAATGCAATAACATTTGATGACAGGAAGTTAAAACACGAGTCAGGGAATTCCCAACCAGCAAAACTAACTCACTGTTGAGTGGGGCCTCTTACAGTATATATGACAACTTCATCTAGAATAATTTTACAAATAAAATACATACTGTATCCCTATTAGTAGTACATGACTACCATAAATTATTTAAGAACAGCGTATCTCAGTGGGCTAAACAGTAGCCACTCCAATGTATAGTAAAACGATATGAAACCAAAACCTTCCACCATTTGGATACTGAACGCGCTCTTGTAGTACAGTACTGTATTGCGTAATACGCAAGGGAATGATATAAATCTCATGATTGATAGCAAGTTTGGTTTTTACAGTATGAAATGGGGACAATCCACTGTTGAAATTGTTGGCGTTACACACACACATATACCTGTCTCTTAT
>NW_022726550.1:701814-704057 GCF_011630105.1 Anneissia japonica
ATATATATACAATATCTCTGTCTCCCAAACCAACTAGTCCTTCAACAAATGAATTCATGTACATGCAAAATATCGATCCCGGCTATAATTAATCCTTTTTGATGTTGACTGAAATGCTGTGAAATTACATCGTGTCAACATCGATTTGAAACAAATTTTGTAAGAGCGGGACTATAATAATGATGAATATTGTAATGCCAGATTGCTAAAATATTATTATATTAGCAGTAATCACAAAAATATTTAAAACTTCAAATGATATTTATTCAATGATGGAAACAATAAAGGTATACTGCCCCACCATGGCAAAAAGAAGCAACTGATGTTTGCATTGCTTTGAGTAATTAAGGAATATGGAGCATGTTGATTTTGTCCCCTGCTTCCCTTTCTGGTGGTTTTTGCTGTATTTTTAGTCTCTTATTAGTGGGATTTGAGCATACTCAAATATATCAATATGCTCCAAATATTGGGGGGGGGGGGGGGGTTGTGAGGTACCTTCACAGATAGAGGATGGTTGGGGCTGAGGCAAGAACATTTGTGATTATGGCACCGCTAGATGGCCGAAGTGCACCCTCAGACTTTATATTTCAGTTTTCTTTATATCTCCATTTCAAAAATAATTTTGAACAATTTAGCTCCCCCACCCCCATTGAATTCACCATTACTTCCACGATCTCAGTGAATTATTTATCATGTTTTTGATTCGAATTTTTTTTTTTTTTAAATTCAATACAATTTTTACATTGCCCTGTAAATCCACCCAGACTCCTTTCCAAACATATCTGCTTTTATAGCATTATTTAGTCTGACCCATAAAGAACAAAAATTTTCTGGCTTTGGGGGTTTTGCCGACCCCATTAGGGCTTCGACCCTGGACCTCATAACCAGAGAACCCATAGAAAGAACCTGGCTACGAGTCTGTATGCAGCATTCATTTTAAAAAAAATCCCCCCCCCCCCCCCCCATACCCTCCCTCTTTACTTTGCAAGTCAAATGAAGTCCATCTCAAAAAGATGCTGGGGTGGGTATAGCTGATACTCCAGATTCAGTGGCCCTACTTTAATTTAGTGGCACACTTCTAATCTGCGAATTGTCCGTAGTTACTATCATTTTCTAGGGAAACTTGGCCCAATTACGGACGTACGGAAATGAAGATAAATATACTACGAAAATATTTCATTTTTACGGATATATAATTTCGCCCATCATAATTATAAAAAACCCAATTATTCTAACTTGAAAAACCAACAAAATACGCATGTACACGAATTACCAAAAACAGATATAGGCCTACAGTAAAATTTTTAAAAAATGGTGGCATTATCACAAACTTGATGTTTGTGCTGAGATATCATTACAAAAACAGCTTGTTAAACAGTTTTTAAAATACTAGCAAACAAGAAAAATCAATAATAATTTATATAAAAATTCGGTATAGATTTCTCTTTTGCTTAAAAGGTAATTATTCATAATTATAATATAATCATATAGCATATCATATATATTATATATAATCATATTAAATCATAATAATAATTATATTATAGCATCAGGTGTTTTTAGTAAGTAAATAAGATTTGACATTTATCAGAAAAGATACAAAATGAAGAATTCTTATTTTAACATTATTACCTGGTTTAATAAAATAATTTGTTTTACATAGTCACTAGGTTTAGGCCTAGAAAATGATAGTAACTACGGACAATTCGCAGATTAGAAGTGTGCCACTAAATTAAAGTAGGGCCACTGAATCTGGAGTATCAGCTATACCCACCCCAGCATCTTTTTGAATGGCATGCAAAATGGCCGCCATGTATAAACAGACATACTGTAAATCAGTTATTATAACTACATAAGCATTTATAGGTATAATTTTGCCCTGCCTGACGTGGAAATGTACCGAATACTCAGTACATTTGAAAACAACTGCGAAAATAAATCGCAAGTTGTTCTCGGGCGGGACTCGAACCCACGATCTCCAGATCACTAGCCTGGCATCATACCTCTAGACCAGGCCCGTAGCCAGGGGGGTTTTTAGGGGTTCGGGCGAACCCCCCTTTTTCAGCGAACCCCCCTTTTGCCAGCGAACCCCCTTAACCAGAAAACGATCCCCCATTTCCAAAATAGTGCAATTTATTACAAAATAGGAGCATTTTTGGCACTGTTTATTTGTCGCTATCGTTCGTAGTCCGATCGTAGAAATCAAAACAAAGCTGCAGCCAGCTGAATGACGTAACCAGCAA
>NW_022726550.1:704876-707351 GCF_011630105.1 Anneissia japonica
CCCTTTGGCGGGCCCCTGGACCCCACGCCCAGAACCCCCCCTTGAAGCATGCTGGCTACGGGCCTGTAGACCACCGAGCTTGCGCCTGATGGCCAGGGTTGAATCCGAGTCCAAGTAAGTTCTCTGATTGGCATGGTTGGAAGTTAAACTATCTTGAGTATATTTCCCGCACGATTAAAATCGTAACGGTACTGGTTTGGTCTACAGGAGCTCGTGCTTTGTACTGGTCATTCCATTTATAGAAAAAACCTTTTTCTTGGAGAAAGCGTACCTGTCGTTAGCCATAGTAGCCTAGGTCAATACTAACTCCGGCTATATAAAATTGATTATAAGATTGAAAAGTATTCACCTTATTATTGTAGTAGTGACACTATGTCCACATTTTAATTATTGTTATTTATTCATTAAGATTATTATATATATTATTTATATTTAAATTTAATGTATTGTTTAAGTATAAATTATTACGTCCATGTTAATTAATCTTATCTATTAAAATTGTATTAAATAATATAGTAATAGTCATAGCCGAGGCCTCCTAGGCCTAAACCTAGTGACTATGTATGTAGTGTATAAAATTATGAATAAAAAGTATGAATAAACGCAAATTGTGAAAGAATAAAGGAAGTAGGAAGAATAGGAAAGAGATTTTGGAGCGGGAATATACAAAAGTAGTCAATATTCCAATACTGCATTACGTTTTTGTAAACATTTTTGGGCACTAATCGTCAGAGGTCTCGGTGCCACGGCCTACACTTTTCATAATTCAACATCGATATCCAAGTAGGCTGCCGGCACCTTGACCTCTGACGATTAGTTCCAACAAATTTTCAAAAAAAATATGATGCAATAATGACAAAATGATTATTATTGTTTATTTTCGGTAAAAATTTCTTTCCTATTCTTTATTCCTTTGCTTCTTCTGTTTTTCATTATTTAATTTAATATAATAATACATAATTACGCATAATATTTATATAAATTTATAAATAAGTATATCATTTCCATGCATATTTACATACTTTAACTGGGTTCTAGAACTAGGCCTGTGTATACATTGTGTCTGTAATTAACATAATTCAATCATATTGCATGTTCCATCATATTGCTTTATTTAAATATTATCAAATATTATTAATCTTTAACGATTATATTATTTCATATTATATTTTCAAATAAATGTCCAAACAATTTTAATTAATTAAATATAAACCCTGAAAGTGAATTTACGTAGATTAGAACAATAAAAATGGACATAGTAATAATCCTTATATATTCATAAACAAGAATAACTTTTTCAATCTTCCAATCAATTTTATACAGCCGGAGTTAGTTTCGACCTAGGCAAACCTTGCTAAAAATGTACACTTTCTCCATCAAAAGGTTTTTTCTATGAATGGAATGACCTGTTCGAATCACGAACTCCTGTAGACCAAACCCAATACCCGTTACGATTTTTAATCGTGCGGGAAATCCACTCACGATGCAAAAGAAAAGATAAAGGCAAAACACTTGGAGATGAAAAAGCCATTAAAGTTGCTCCAGATAGAATTGACCCTGCAATTTTTATTCCAAAGATCTTGTCGTGTCACAAATCGGGAGATCTTACATTATAGTGAGAAACCTAATGTCCAAAAAAACAGGTTTGCGAGATAGGCTTGCCCAAAGCAATTTTATTGCATTTTCCGGATATTTTTGGTATGTTGAATCCAAAAATGCAAAGGTCCATTTTTTCCGAGATTTTCTTGGCGGCCATTTATACAGTAAAGGTAAC
This sequence comes from Anneissia japonica, assembly GCF_011630105.1. Classification (NCBI taxonomy): domain Eukaryota; kingdom Metazoa; phylum Echinodermata; class Crinoidea; order Comatulida; family Comatulidae; genus Anneissia; species Anneissia japonica. The sequence continues at coordinate 706,651 of NW_022726550.1, forward strand.
CATAACTGCGCTATTAGAGTAGGTATCGACATCATTTTGGTACCAAACCTTATATTCTCAATGTTAACCTGTCCAATGGTGATATTCTCATAAACCATAAATGGCAGCCATCTTGAATTTTAAAATGGCTGCCAGTTTGAAAGTAAAATAGCAATAACTGTGCTATTAGAGCAGGTATCAACTTGATTTTGGTAGCAAACCATATGTTTTCGATGTCAACCTGTCCAATGGTCATATTCTCACGAATCATAAATGGCGGCCATCTTGAATTCCAAAATGGCTGCCATTTTCACATAATAAAAAACAAAACTGTGCCATTAGAGCAGGTCAACATGATTTAGGTAGCCAAACCCTGTGTGTTCAATGTCAAGCTGCCAAGACAAAAGTACAAAGTACCAAAGAGAAATCCAAAAGGGGCTTTGTCATGATTCTGTATGTCAGTGGTCTATCGGAAAATATCAGATCGAATGAGCACAAACAACTTTAATACATGATTCAGACATCAAAATAAGTTGAGAGAACTAGTGCATCCGAAAAACAAGATTCCATGAGCAACACTCACCTTAGAATTATTATGTGGTCATTGCGACCAATAGTAAAAGGTTTGACCACTAATAGGTGAACATGAAATGAGGTTGAAAAATATAAATAAAGGGGTACGAACTAGAGCCAACATGGGTTCTTCTTAATGAGACATGCAC
>NW_022726550.1:709574-714677 GCF_011630105.1 Anneissia japonica
ATTTCTAGATTAATACCGGAGTGGCTGATATTGTAAAAACACTTGACATGCATCTGAAAAAATGTCAGTCATTTTGAGTAAAGACAGCTGGCCTCCGTTCTTCATGTGAATATCACCATTGTACTGGTTAATGTGTTATTAAGTTCGTAATAAATCTTTTTCAATCGACATATTTACTTTTTAAAAAAATAAGGCAGTTTTCATAAATTGATAACATTTTAATAGTAAAAAACGGGGGAATTTGGTCATGGGGTGGGGAGAGGTGTTCCCATTACATGTGTAAGCCCTCCCCTTGGAGGCTTCAGCTATTAATGTATTATAAGGGCAAATCTCATGATTCTTATGATATGTAGGCCTATTCCAATAATAAAAGTACGGTATTGATTTTAAATAACTTTAAAGAATCTCACCATTGGACAGGTTGACATTGAAAATAATAGGGTTTGCTGCCAAAATCAGTTGATACCCTGTCTACCTGCTCTAATAGCACAACTATTGTTATTTTTACAGTAAGAACGGCAGCCATTTTGAAATTCAAGATGGCCGCCATTAATGATCAGTGAGAATATCACCATTGGACAGGTTGACATTGAAAATATACGGTTTGCTGCCAAAATGATGTTGATATTTGCTCTAATGGCACAGTCATTGTTATTTTTATGTAAAAATGGCGGCCTTTTTGAAATTCCAAAATGGCCGCCACAACAATCTCGGAAAAAATGGATCCTTGCATTTTTGGATTCACCATACCCAAAATATCCAGAAAATTCAACAAAATTGCTTTGGCAAGCCTATCTCGCGAAATGACCCTTTTAAAATCATGTCGATACCTGCTCTAAAAGCACAATTATGGTTATTATTTCTGTGAAAATGGCAGCCATTTTGAAATTCAATATGGCTGCCATGTATGATTCGTACATATCTCACCATTGGACAGATTGACATTGAAAATACGGGGTTTGCTGCCAAAATAAGTTGATACCTGCTCTAATAGCACAACTATTGTTATTTTTACTATAAAAACGGCAGCCATTTTGAAATTCAAGATGGCCGCCATTTATGATCAGTGAGAATATCACCATTGGACAGGTTGACATTGAAAATATAGGGTTTGTTGCCAAAATGATGTTGATATTTGCTCTAATGGCACAGTTATTGTTATTTTTAATGTGAAAATGGCGGCCATTTTGAAATTCCAAAATGGCCGCCAAGGCAATCTCAGAAAAATGGACCCTTGCATTTTTGGATTCAGCATACCCAAAATGTCCAGAAAATGCAATAAAATTGCTTTGGGCAAGCCTATCTCGCGAAATGAGACTAGGGTCCACACTATTAGATGATGTAATGAGTTATGAACTTAGTCCGTTGCCACCATCACTTTTTTAGCCTAAACATTTTTAGGAAGGCCAACAAACCACTATTTGTTCAAGCTGTTATAGACAGGGCCGGCGGAACGTTTTTCAAAGTTGGGGGGGGGGGCACTTATAAGATGAATGGGAATATGAATCATGCAGATCTGGAAAAACCTAGGGGATGGGGGTAAACATTTTTCCCAAAAAGGAAAGGGGATCCGTGGGTCCTCCCCCTGTAAAAATTTTGATTTCAAGATGGCGGGAAATGACCTTTCTCGACTTTTGAGCTAGGTTTCTAATGACTTTGTTCTTCAAAATTCAAGGTTTCCCCCTCTTGAAAACGGTCAGGTAAACTTTCTCATTCTTATTACAGTAAATAGGCCTGTTATGTGTGTATACATACATAAAAAAAAATATTAGTTGTTGCATACGTACGGTATTCTTTTTTTCAATGAATCGATAGGCTCCAAAGAAAAGGAGCGGGGGTTCCCGGTTCTCCCCCGGAACAATTTTGAATCCTAGATGGCGGGAAATGAGGTTTTCAGACTTCTGCGGTGTCTTAATTACTTAGTTCTTCAAATTTCAAGGTTTTCCCCTCTAGAAAACGGTCAGGTAATTTTTTCCCATTGTTATTACCGGAAATAGGCCTTATGTGTGTATACATAGGCCTACATAAAAATAAAAAATTAGTAGTCAATTGCATACGTATTCTTTTTTTAATGAATCGATAAGCTCCAAAGAAAAGTGGGGGGGGGGGTCCTCCCCAGGAAAAATTTTGATATCTAGAAGGCGGGAAATGAGTTTTCCAGAAGTTTGAGGTGTCTTTTAATTACTTTTAAGTTCTTCAAAATTCAAGGTTTTCCCCTCTTGAAAACAGTCAGGTAAATTTATCCCTGTTATTACAGTAGATAGGCCTTATGTGTATACATACATAAAAAAAAATTGAGTAGTTGTATACGATTTTTTTTCCATTAACCCATAAATCTCAAAAAGAAAGGGGGTCCGGGGGTTCTCCCCCGTGAATATTTTGATTCCTAGAAGGCGGGAAATGAGTTTTCCCGACTTCTGAGTTGTCTTTTAAGTTCTTTAAAATTCAAGGTTTTCTCCTCTTGAAAACAGTCAGGTAAATGTATCGCATTGTTATTACAGTAGATAGGCCTTATGTGTGTATACATACATTTAAAAAAAATGAGTAGTTGCATACGATTTTTTTCCATGAATCCATAAATCCCAAAAAGAAAGGGGGTCCGGGGGTTCTCCCCCAAGAAAATTTTGATTCTTAGAAGGCGGGAAATGAGTTTTCCCGACTTCTGAGGTGTCTTTTAATTACTTTTAAGTTCTTTAAAATTCAAGGTTTTCCCCTCTTGAAAACGGTCAGGTAAATTTATCGCATTGTTATTAGAGTAGATAGGCCTTATGTGTGTATACATACATTTAAAAAAAATGAGTAGTTGCATACGATTTTTTCCATGAATCCACAAATCCCAAAAAGAAAGGGGGGTCCGGGGTTCTCCCCCGGGAAAGTTGTGATTCTTAGAAGGCGGGAAATGAGTTTTCCCGACTTCTGAGGTGTCTTTTAATTACTTTTAAGTTCTTTAACATTCAAGGTTTCCTCTTTTGAAAACGGTCAGGTAAATTTTTCCACTTGTTATTACAGTAAATAGGCCTTAAGTGTGTATAAATACATTTAAAAAAAAAATCAGTAGTTGGATACGATTTTTTTTTCATGAATCGATAAATCCCAAAAAAGATAGGGGGTCGGGGGTTCTCCCCTGGGAAAATTTTGATTCTTAAAAGGCGGGAAATGAGTTTCCCAACTTCTGAGGTGTCTTAATTACTTTTAAGTTCTTTAAAATTCAAGGGTTTCCCCTCTTGAAAACGATCAGGTAAATTTATCCCATTGTTATTACAGTACAGGCCTTATGTGTGTATACACATTAAAATAATTGAGTATTTGCATACGATTTTTTTTCCATGAACCCATAAATCCCAAAAAGAAAGGGGGGGGGGTCCGCAGTCCTCGGGTCCGGGGGTTCTCCACAGGGAAAATTTTGATTCCTAGAAGGCGGAAAATGAGCTTTACCGACTTCTTAACTACTTTTAATTTCTTCAAAATTCAAGGTTTTCCCCCCTTCAAAATTATTATAATGAATCAATGAACACAAAGAGAGAAGGGAGGTTCGGGTTCTTCCCGGGAAAATGTTAATTTTTTTTTTTTTTTTTTTTTAAATGAGCTTTCCCGACTTCCGAAGTATCTTAATAGCGATTTTAATTTAAGTTCTTCAAAATTCAAGGTTTCCTCTCTTGAAAACGGTCAGGTAATTTTTCCCAACATCAACATCTCGCATTTTTGGCATCGGTAAGAAGGCAGCTTTCCAGAAATTGGTGGAGGAGGATAAGATCCTTAGATTATGTGCTGAAGCATTTAGTCAGCCAAATCAGAACAGTGATGTAATTGTGGAATTTGGAAGAAAGGCTATGGCTATCCTGTTAAGGGCTGAATCCATTGATTCACTTGATAGCTTCAGATATAAGCAAGAAAGTTGTTGGGGGTATCATTGTGACGCCTCAGCAACTACCTCCAACTTCATCTGCCAGTAAATTTCATAGTCAACTTTTAAAAATCATCCATTGCAATTGCACTACTGGATGTAAAACACCACGGTGCAGTTCCAGACGCTATGGGTGGGTTGGCATGCACTTGCCTCTGGAGCCTATCATGAAAGTTTAGAAGAAGACTTATTTCCAGTGGGGTCCTTCTGGTGGTGATTGGGCAGTACACCGGGAGACAATCCCCTACTCTTTTCCTAAGAGTGTACTGCGTTCTTTAACGTGCACATGGGCCATAAATACACACGGGACCAACGGCTTAAACGTCTCATCCGAAAGACGGTGTGCTATGGTATTTCAGCCCTCTTGCTGGTACACAAGGAGCGGTTCAGCGCACACACAGTGGCTACCACTAGATTAGCCGACTGAGCTAAGCTGCTCTCAGTATAACTGTTAATCTCAGTATAACTGTTAATCAATAGAATCTTAGATGGCAACTTTCTTTGATTTGATTTAAAACAACGGCACTAAAAATTGCTAAAGTTAGTACTGATTTATGGCTGTTTACCTGGCGGCCATCTTGGACGCCATCTTGAATTGATTTATATTGATTATATCACATTCTAAATTGTCTGAAATGATTTACTGACCCAAAAAAACCTGATATTGTTTTAAAAAGATCGCGATTATACCTCAATTTGTAGCTGTTTTATGGTATGGCCGCCATTTTGGCCATCTTGGAAAAGACCACTTTCCGGTGGTCGGATTTTATAAGACTTTTTTTATGTTATTCACACTCAATACTACCAAAGTCCGTTGAAAAACCTTTTGTTGCAATTTTTTTGGGGTTAAACCTTATTTCTACTGTACTAAAGACCATGTTGTAGGTAAACACTGCCTAGGCATAGGGATATTGTAATTACAGTAATAGTTAATTACACATCCTCTCGAGAGATTTTGGCCTACACTAACTAAGGAGGTATTAGTCAAGGAGGTATAAATTTTCTAAACTAATAAATCCATGCCCTAACAACGCCGTATCTTTCATATTCCATAAGCAGCGAACAACACCTCACCACTGCTTTCGCGACTCGCGAGAAGAGTGTCAAGCACGCATGCATTATTCATGTCATCAGTTCACCTAAATGACCTTAAATAGTGCCCTCTATAATTTATGCCGAAACTGTGTGGGAAAAATAAT
>NW_022726550.1:715008-718584 GCF_011630105.1 Anneissia japonica
ATGGCCTCGAAAAGAAGCCCATATTGATATACAGTATATCAATTTGCGTTTGAATGCATGCATGAATCGCCATACTTCACGCATCAATGCACACCATACAGTCGGACGCCGACAGAAGGTATCTCGAAAAACAACGATATGACATGAAAAAACTATATTAAAAAATAGGGAAACTAAACAAAATATGGGTGTAATTTTTTTAAATGTGTTCTGGGTTATGTGTTAATGTTATGAATAATAACGGTATCACAATATAAAACCGCTGTAATTCATTTATTGCATTATTGTGCTATTTTTAGATTTCCAAAATTTCCCGTACACGCAGTTATAAAAGACGACTAATAGACGACTCCTCATTTGTCCGATTCCTTTCTGCTGCGGGCCTCTGGCTTTAGATCTTCATGGGGAAGTATGGCGTTGTATAATGTTGTATTTGAGTATAGGCCTATTCATGATTTCTCTAGTTTTAGGAAATCGTCGGAGTTTTACAAGGTGTATATAGACCGCGAACACAGTGCATAGGCCTATCTAGTATAGGGCTACACTACACATGAACTGAAACAAAGATTGTGTCACTACAGACATATAGGCCTGTTTCAAATTTTCTGAGGTGAGAAAAGTACTTATTTCGTTATTTTTTTAATACAATGTAATGTGTCACTAATGTCCTGTGTGTTAAGGGTATATTTATTAGATAACATACTGTTTTCTATTTTCTCTATGCTCTAGCATTTGCAGACCAGTTAAGACCTTTTACAGCTCTTAGCATTTTAATTTTATATGCAGTATGCAGTATGCAGTGACTGTTGTTACAATTTGTCTAATTCTGATTGGATGTTATTGTCCGCATCTGTGTCCAATTAAATTTAGGAATTCACAGCCTTCGGATTTTTATTGGACCTTAGAGGAGTTAAGCACAGCCCATGGCTGTAGATCACCCAAGCGTTAAACCGTTGAATATGTATAGAGTATAACCAACTCCCTGGGCCTACTGACTACTAAAAATATACGCTTTCAGGGGAAAGCACAAGGAATAGCGCGTTTCTTTAACAAATGAAACAGGGTGACAGTTATTTTCAAATTAAGAGAAGAGCTGAGAATAGGCAGCTCTAAAATACTGGATGCCAAAGACCTGCCAAAATGGCAGAGCACCAATGAATGTATAAATGAGGCCTAAGCCTAGTTATATGGTAAATAGTATCTGCAGGTTCTTGATTGCAAGGCTAGACCAAGTTAATTAATGCCGAAATGATTATTATTTATTTATTTATTTATTATTATTATTATTATTATTATTATTATTATTATTATTATTATTCATTATTATGTTATTAAAACCTACCTTAGGAACTTAGACAATGGAGAAATTAAAGAACATTAAAAAAAAAACGACGTTAAGGGGAAATAGCACAAAAGATATTCCCTTGGGCTAGTTATTATAAAATAGGTTCTTGATTACAAGACTTAGGCCAAGGTAATAATACTGAATGATTATTATTATTATTATTATTATTATTATTATTATTATTATTATTATTATTATTATTATTATTATTATTATTATTATTATTATTATTATTATTTAACATTAATTACATTACAAGGAAAGTTTGGCCAAGTTCAATAACGCCGGAATGGTATATTTTATTTATTATTATTTAATAATATTTCTCTTATGCACTCTATTTTTTATTTCATGCTTCAATTTTTTCCCCTTTTTTTTTTTCCAAAATTTCAATCAACGTCATGTGAAGCGTGACTGTGACCCTAGGCCTAGTTTAGGGAGGGCCTGTTTTAGGCCTGTTATCTTCTTTCTGTCATCCTTTGGTGTACCTATCTACACTTTGGTACTAGCTGTTGTTGTTGTAGATATTATACTAACATTTAAAAACATACAAGAAGGTCACAGTTAGTTACACACGTACATCCCAAAATCCATAAGATTCCATAGGCCTACCGTAGGTAAACATAGAAAGAGCAATAAAAGTAAAACTCGAGCGTCACGACATTGCGAAATGTCTGCTATTGTTCTTCGTATCGAACTCGAGTCGGGTCAATCCGAGATGGCCCGAGTGAAGTTTCATGCAAATGTTTCGTACGGGAAAAAAAATCGCGACCGGTAACCAACGTCTGTTTGACAACAAAGGGCGCCACCTAGTGTTGTGACGACACGACTGTTGTACTCCATAGACAGTACGTGCACTGGAATTATAATTTCTGTATGTGCAATTTGTAGGACAATGATTGGTGATGCCATTAGAACATCTATATTAGGGAGTGACAGTGGTGGTGCCATGGGGTGGGGGTTGCAGGGGAAATCCCCGTGGGATAGGCCTGGACCCCGTCGTCGACGTCACGACGAGATTATTAATTTGCCTTTTTCAACGTTATTTTGATTGTTAATCCCTAAAAATTGTAGTCTAAACACACAATTTTGGGCCATAGGCCTGTCTTAAAAAATTTCCCATGAATATCCTACCAGGGATTTTTTTTTTTTTTATATCCGACACCCTTACCGGCGAGGTTCTAGTTTACCCCATGGCTCGATCGCCCTCTCCCACCCCCTCCCCTGTCAGTATGATCCCTATCAGCAAATTTCTAGGGCCACAACTGGGAGTTAGGCTATCATTGGCGGATCCAGAAACCGGGCGAAATTAAAGATTGATTTTCACAGGAGGGTCTCAGACCAAACCATGGTGGGCTGAGGTTAGGAAATTTATGATTACGGAACCTCTAGGTGGCCGGAAACGGCATTCGCAGGCAAATATTTGAATATAGTTTTCTTTTTTCCCAATCTTTTCATTTGAAAAAATTCAGTGGGGAGGGGGTGGGCGGGGTGTGCCCTGATTCCTCTTCTGTATATAATAATTAACTGATGGAATAAAACGGCAGTGAATGAAATGACAACAATATGCCACATAATGTAGGCTACAATTCATATCAACCCTGAAGGCGTGGTCGAAAGTGAAGGATAACCGGGGAAGTGTAGACCTATTAAAGTGCCACTAAGGGGATACAGGGAAGCTCAAAGCACTTCATCTTAGTTGTGATTATCAAATATGCATAAGACCCAACATTGTAATTCCCGCCCGACGTGGTCACCTTTCCGAGTCTTTTATTTTGTAGGCGGCCTACACGATTGCTTATAATTGGACTAAACCAATTTACAAATGAAAAAAAAATAGAAAATATAGGATAGGCAGAGTAATACTAATACTGTTATTATAAAGTCACTATCCCCGACAAGAACAGTCAATAGTTGCATAATGGTTGACTGTCTATAAAATCTAGTGCATCGGGTGCATGTGGGAACCACTGTTCCCTAATAAAAACTAAATACAGTAATACAAAAGCACAGAAACAATTGACAGCCATTATTAGACCTACACTGCAAACAATTAACAGACTCCCAATAGAATGGAAGTTTCAATAGCGCATCGTATTTTGAAGACGTTTCCAGCGGCCCGATTGCAATCAGTGGCCCATGTGTCCTCGTTAAAGAATGCAGTTCAGGGGGTCTTGGTGTACTGCCCAACTCACCACCAGACTTCACTAGAAATAAGTCTTCGGCAGTGG
>NW_022726550.1:718724-731773 GCF_011630105.1 Anneissia japonica
CTCACAACACCCTGCAACCCCTTCTCCACTTCAAAAACTGTCATAACTCATTTGATCTATGCTGCCCGATGGCGTGACCACTGGGGGACAAGGGGAAAATATCTATCTTTGGAAAATCTTCCCCACCCCTTTATAAATGCCCTTTTCATCCCCTGAAAGTGCCTAAAAACCTCAAATTGCGCGCGCTTCCCGCGCATTTCTTGTTAGCATGGGCAATTTCCTCTAAAAATTGCACATTTTAGGGATTTTTGATCAATTCCAACGAAATTAGAATTAAAAACACCGGGGGACAAGGGGAAAATATCCATCTTTGGAAAAATCTTTCCCCACCCCTTGACAAATGCATCCTCATAAAGTGCCTAAAATTCTCAAATCCTTTGCGCGCATTTCTTGTTACAGTAGGCCAATTTCCTCTATAAATTGCACATTTTGGGGAGTTTTCATCAATTCCTACGAAATTAGAATTAAAAACACAAAAATACTTTGCGCGCTTCGCGAGCATTTTTTAGGGCTTCTTTATGGTTATCCTTTTAAGTTATTTAAACACATAATTGTCCCAAACTCAAGAAAGACAAATTTAAGATAGATTGTTTTAACCTAAAAAAGGGCCTCAATGTGTATTGATGGTGAAAGAATATGTTAGTAATAAATAAAACCATGATGAAAATGTTTATATTTAGTTTCAAACACACGTGTGTGGCTTATATTATAAATAAGATAGCCCTATGTCGTATTGTTTTCTATATGGGGAGTGGGGTGGGTATGGTAAATTACTAACCGGGAAAATAAATACCCACTCTGACCCAAGACCCCTGTTACGCGCCTGGTGTTAGCGCCAATGTGTGCCCTTGTGCAGACTGGGGATGTGCCCCCCCCCCTCTGAAGTTGGAAAACTTGTTTTTGCAAAATAAATTGATGCAATTTGCTATTATAGGCCTAATCAATAAATTCCTCATCAACCGATATAACCTTAAACATTCTTGGAATTGACATAACATTACTGATGTCGTACACACCCTTGTGTGAAATGTGGCTCTCTTTGCAAGCACATCTAATATCTAAGGAAATAAGAGCTAAGATTGGTACCAGATAAAATAATTTTGTTATCAACATTAATACATTATGCTAATTTTCATCTTTGTAAGCGCATAAGAGAGTGCAAATTATTTCTGTGACAGTCTTTTGAAGTATATAAAGCTCCATTTTATCCCATACTCAAAATATTGGGGGGATGATACAATGGACCATTCCCCCCCCCCTTGTCAAATATTGGGGGGATATATCCCCCACCCCCCTGGGATCTACGCCTATGGTCTTCGGATTTGTTGGTCATCTTTATTGTGTTTCACGCAGAAGAAAATATATCCAATAAAATATAGAGAAATACTCTCTCCAGCTAAAGAATTGCATTATAATAACGTTAAGGTGTATACAAGAGTCGTTCTTTGCTTTACCAATCGACCACTTGAATTTTTTCATGATAAATAAACCCTTTAAACATCGTTTCAGGGCGTTTCCGCCAAGACTGCCACTATTGTAGTCCGGCCCTAAGATTCCTCTGTGGAATTGCACTTGGCCATTCCAAAACAGTTTTTTCTACAGTATAGCTTGAGGTACGGTAGACTTATACCTGCTTATACTACAATAACATCGTGAAAAATAAGTAATTTCAGTTTATTGGAAGAACGAAAAGAATCATATTGGAGTTTTTATAACAAATAGAATAGAAGAAAAAAACCAAGAGATGGTTAGAAGATAGAGATGAAAGACATAAATTGTTGTCATAGAGTTTTATCTTTGCAGGACCATTGTAAAACAACGTTACCATCTCGTCTAACTACATTATCATGTCTAAATATGCTAATTAGATACTTTTGAAATAAGGCTATATCTTTTTCAAAAATAAAGATGATGTCAACAGTGGCGGCAAAAGCGGTGGGGTACAGGTGGACACGCTGACTGCTATTTATATCGTTGGGAAACACTGCTTTAAAAAATGCTGAGTCTCAGAATTTCATTTCGGGCATCTCGGGGAAGAATTCTTAAAATTTGCTCCAACCATGGCTGAGGTGGGTGTGAACCTCTAGTGGACACTTTAGACCGCTGGTCGGAGGAAGTGGACCCAATGTTGAGGTATCAACTGTGTGATGAGAATTTTACTGCAATTGCCTGATTTCAGATTTCAGAAAAAGAAGTCACTTGATAATGTTTGGACTAGTTCTCTAGCAGAATGACGACATATTGGGTATCTAGGCACCTAGGATAGATACGAGGCCGAACGGCTAAGGCCTCAATAATATATTTTTAGCTCTAAAATACTTTCAAATTGACAAAAACCGTAATGACAAATACATTACTGTAGTTAGAAATTCATATATTTCCAATCATTTCGGGGGTCATTCTAGGTTGACGGTGACACAAAAGTTCAACAATTAGCTTACTTTGAAGGCATGAACAAGAGGATGTTTTCTTTGCTAATTAACAGACGAAAAATGTCGTCAATTATCTTTAGACCCTTAAATATACCCGGTCGTTTCGCCATTTTACCTGTTCTTCCATGTCTACGTTTCGCCAATACTCTAGGTATTTCGTCCTGAATTGTTAAAAATAGTAACACAAGGTAAGAAATATTTTCAAAAAATAAAAATGAAGATCGTTACTATATATTATTTACCTTTAAATATTTCCTAATCATACCAATTTTTTTTACAGATATACGAACCGATAGGCCTGTAACGAAAGCCAAAATGTTCAATAAGAATTCCAAGTTCGTAGTAGATGATGATTTGGAGATAGACCTAGTTTTAAATGAGACTGAGTTCAGCACAGTACTAAGGAGACCTGAATCTAATGATTTTTTTAAACATGATGTTGCTGAATATCACAACAAATTGCAACACAATAGCTCTAATAAAAATACATTACATCAAAATGGAGAGAGTTCATTCAACAAGAGATCTGGTCATACCGAACACACTGATATTAACAAACACGAATGGAATTTTTTAAATTTCAATGATGTCTTAGATATGTCCATATTAGCAAATCGGTTATCAACATTTAAAAATTTCTCTGATACCAATATTTCTCCACGACAACTTGCGAACGATGGTTACTTTTATGACGGGAGGAACTTAATTACATGCTCATCCTGTGATTTCACAATCGTTTTAACGCAGCTCCGCGATGCTGCTCTGTTACATGAAATTCAGTCGCCAAACTGTGAATTTATTAAAAAGTATAAAGATGAAAGAAGAATTCGTCATGAAGCCAGCGATCCACATAACATATACAAAGAAAGGTCTGCCTTCAGGCCAGTACCTCAATCTGCAAAAGTGATCAGTGATGAATTGTGTGAATACGCTTCAAACCATTATGTTGGAACAGAATGGTCTCGAAACACCTCAAATTACTTTAGTAGGCCTACAGAACTTTCTGTTGTTTCCTCCCCTGAGCCTTCAACTGCTCAGTCTGCCAAAGTGAAGGATGATATAAAATCTGAAGACGACTCAATTTATTTTAGAGATGCAATGATAAACAAATCAGCTGCAAGATTTTCTGGATTTTCTAACGAAACATCTCGATTGGCTACGTTTTCTTCTTGGCCACATGCAAAGCCTGATAAATGGTCAATTGCAATGGCAGGATTTTTCTATCAAGGTTTCGGAGATCACGTGAAATGCTTTTACTGTGGTCTTGCATTAGATTCATGGGAACCAAATGATGACCCTTTTTATGAACATGCAAAATTTGCTGATAGATGTACCTGGCTTGAATATAAGAAAGGAAAGAATTTCATAGCAGAAAGCAAAAAGAGGCACGGGCTAGTGCAGCAGGGCACCACAGAATGTGGAATAAAAGACTTAATTCCAAACGATAAGTTAAAAAAGGAGGAAGATTCAAGACAAGTAAATGTGGATGACGTTTTGATAACTTCTAGAGTTGTGAAAAATGCTTTTGAACTTGGTTTTGAAGAGGACGTCATTAAGGCAGTTGTGAAACGACATCTCGAAGACAACAAGGGAATTTTCGCAATGTCCAATGATGATATGATTGACCAGATTTTGAACTACGAACCAAATGATGTAAATGTTAATGTTCCATTAAGTAAAGATGCAGAAAATGAAATTGCAAATGAGTTCTCGAAACTTCAATTTGAAGAAAAGACCCACAATGCATCACAAGATGTTCCATCAACTGCCAGTGAAGAGCCACAATCAACTGAGGCTATGTTAAAACAACTGGAAGATTTGAAGGACCAACAGGCATGTAAGGTTTGTTTAAATCTTCCCGCGAACATAGTTTTCAGGCCGTGCAACCACCTTGTCACCTGCGAAGAATGTGGAAGAAAACTGAATTCATGTCCAATTTGTCGTGAAAAAGTCAAGGACCGTATTAAAATTTTTCAGAGCTAAACTGATTTTATTTTTCATTTTAATATTTTGACAGAAAAATAACAAGAACAAAGTTATTTTAAATATTGTTGGTTTTTAAAACTATTAGTAACATAATAATAATAATATTATTAATAATAATAATAATATAGTTTTATATAGCGCACATATCCATCTAATGTAATGTGTCTGTGCTACCCGGTAACCCGGTACCAGCAACTATCATCGTCGTCCACCACAGGGGCTGTCTGTCCAGTACACCAAGGTATTCCCCTACTCGTCTTCAAGAATGTACTGGGTTCTTTATAGTGCACACGAGCCATTGTATATACTGGGCCCACGGTTTATAGTCCTTATCCGAGAAGACTTGTTTTACCACCAGAACCATAGGCGAGCGTCCCGTTCAAACCAGCGCCGATATTATGGCTATAGCTTGCGGCGCCCCTGTTAACCGCTCGGCCATTCGACTCGCATAACGTTGTTATATTAATTCTATTATTTTTAATTAATATAATATCTTTTTTATAAAAAAAAAAGTGGGGGGTATTAACTTAAGTTTAGAAAATAATCCAATGACATATTTATTATTGAATTATTATTATTAAATTATTACTCTAATAATAATAATAATAATAATAATAATAATTATTATTATTATTATTATTATTATTATTATTATCGTTACTGTTAGTTGCTCTTTGTTATTATTGTTGGTTGCTATTAAAATATTAGTAGTAGTAGTAGTAGTAGGAGGAGGAGGAGGAGGAGTGTAGTAGTAGTAGAAGTAGTAGTAGTAGTAGTAGTAGCGGTTGTAGTGCTGTTTGTAGTATAGTCATATTGCATATTTACATCGGAGTAACAACTGTCCTGATACATGTGTACATGCATCTTGAAATTCGCAGCGTGTCAAACCATCTGGAAAGTTTGGTAGCTCCTAACGAAAAATCCTGGATCCGCCTCTGCATATGTTACAATAAAATTACTAAAACATTATACCGTAGATAGTGCATGTTGTTTAACATTATGATACAGCACGTCATTTTAAAGTTAATTGTTTAATTTTAATTGTTCCTCTGCCTTCTCTTTGTTTTTTGAAGTTTGATAATAAAGAATTTTGATAAGGCTTTGGAACGTTGAAAGTATGGGTTAAGACAATTTGAAAGAAAAAATACAAGCTGTGATCTAACCAGATAAATAATTCGATGCTCAGAACTGTATCGAGAAGAGACAAAAATGACAGGCCGGGTTCCAGACCAAATATGTCAACAGTACTGGTACATACTCTAAACATGATTTTGTACTAATAAAATGCCGGTTTTAGTACCATTATAAAACATTCAGCGAACCCTGGTCCAAAGGCTTTCCACAAAGACTGAGAATGTTTTACCAGAGAGTTGTTATTTAGAGGGTTTACAATTGAAATTTGGCCAAACACTTTGTACAAAAAGTGTTATTAGTGCAGATCAAAGTCCTTTGTGCATATATGAACTCCCTAACCAGCAGATCTACCTCGTTTAGTTTCTGAACAGCCATTTGAGGAGCAGCATAGAAGTAGAAGCCAACTGCAATTCTATATTATATTTTAGTATACCCGCAACCGCATTAATATAGGCACTTAGACGGTCGGTTTATTTTAAACTGGGATAATATGAACTAACACTATTGTTCTTGAGTGAAGTGTTTTATAATTGATATCTTGCGTAAATTCTAAATTAATTCTGCGTCTGTAATTTACTTTTGTATAAATCTATAAAGAATTATTGAACACACAAATGATTCGTTCATGGGTTTTATTTTAAATACATACATACATACATATATATATATATATATATATATATATATATATATATATATATATATATAATGCAGTACAGTAATACATTGCAATTATGAGAGTATTTCATTCATTCATCTTTTATTTCAGAATTACAAATCCATAGAACAACAACAGAACAAGGCGATCGAGAGCACAAGAAAAAGTAGATAAACACAATTTGCTGTATCTGCTGTACACAAAAGTATTATAAGTTAAATACTGACACATGCAGAAGCAAAATAGGAAAAAGTGATTCCCAAACATAGTTAAACAAAAACATCATCAACAAATTAAACAACTCTGACAACACTGTCAAATTTAATCGAACTATGTGCAACCCGTGGTAGGCTCGTTCAGGTACCTAAGGCCGAAGCCTGCATACCCCAAACTATGCATCCCGGGGTAGGAACATTAAATCTTAAGACCGAAGCCCACATACCCCAAACTATGCAACCCGGGGTAGAACGTCAAATCCTTATAAGGCTGAAGCCCGCATACCCCAAAAATTATGCATCCCGGGGTAGGAACGTTAAATCCTAAGGCCGAAGCCCGCATACCCCAAGCTATGCATCCCGGGGTAGGAACGTCAAATCCTAAGGCCGAAGCCCGCATACCCCAAAAACTATATCCATCCCGGGGTAGGAACGTTAAATCCTAAGGCCGCAGCACGCATACCCCAAACTATGCATCCCGGGGTAAGAGCGTTAAATCCTAAGGCCGAAGCCCACATACCCCAGACTATGCAACCTGGGGTAGGAACGTCAATTCCTAAGGCTGCTCGCAGCTTGCATATCCCAAACTATGCATCCCAGGGTAGGAACGTCAAATCCTAAGGCCGAAGCCCGCATACCCCAAAAAACTATGCATCCCGGGGTAGGAACGATAAATCATAAGGCCGGCACTCATACCCCATACATCCCGGGGTAGGAGCGTTAAAACCTAAGGCCGAAGCCCACATACCCCCAGTATTCAATTATGAAGTTGGCCCATAAGGAGAAGAAGAAGAGTTAATATGGTGGTCATCTGATTGAGCTTGCTCGGGGATGTATTGAATACAACTTTATGTGAACGTTTAATACAGTTCGGCCTCGATTAGCAAATTTAAACTAACGATAACATGACATGATGAATAAGCAGGGAATCGGAGTTATAACTAATTCAGAAGTTGGTTTTCCAAATATTCTTTTAAATGTTAAATACTACTACTACTACTACTACTACTAATAATAATAATAATAATAATAATAATAATAATAATAATAATACAGTAATAATAATAATAATAATAAATAATAGTAATAATAATAATAATAATATTAATAATATTAATAATAATAATAATAATAATAATAATAATAATAATAATAATAATAATAATAATAATAATAATAATAATAATAAACGTAACACGAATATATATAGCTTTCTTTTTGCAAAGCTGGAATCTTATGTAGGCCCAAAATAGACCTATTAGGAAAACGAAATTCCAATTCACACTGTGAGTATTGTTGGGACTTGTATGGTATTAAAAACAATCATTGTCAATTGTTTATAATGTAGACAATTCTGTATGTTGGAAATTCCAAAATGTAACGAGAAGGCCCTGGTCTAAAAAAAACACAGGTAAGTAGGTAGATAAAAAGAAAACGCTGAGTAGGTATGTAGATATCTACGAAGGGTAGAAATGGACTTGAAAAGGGTTTACGCCCGAAAGATCTTATTGTTTAGGCAAATGGACTACAAAAATCCGCATAGGCCCATTTTTAAGCATTTACAGTTCACACAAATAAGTAAGTTTGCAACGAGTTGTTTTAAAAAAATAATGTTCTAATACCGTTTATCAACGAAAAATCAAGGAACTTTTTTTAAAGCATTTAAACACTTCCCACAAATGTAAGAATGTTTGCAACGAGGGATTTTCAAAATAATGTGTTGCACTAATCCCGTTTATCAACGAAAAATCAAGGAAGCATTTCATATACAGTCAAGGGAGCAACCCTCAATAATATATACTGCACGATTACAACATGTAAATTTAATTCTTTCGTTCCGATTCATTTCTCATCTTTATTCATGCTGTTCTTCATCTGTATGGTTCAATTCCTTCAACTTGAATGTTCCGCCTCAGCTCCCGTTTGTTCTTATGCATGTTTTCATCTTTATTCATGCGTTTCTTTATACGCC
Source organism: Anneissia japonica (assembly GCF_011630105.1). Lineage (NCBI taxonomy): Eukaryota > Metazoa > Echinodermata > Crinoidea > Comatulida > Comatulidae > Anneissia > Anneissia japonica. The sequence goes on from NW_022726550.1 coordinate 727,122, forward strand.
TCAGTTCACTCATTTATCATGAAATTTCATCGCATTTGTTCACTCCAATAGGCCTACTAGAATGTGCTTGTAAGCATAGTTACTCCAGTGTCGAGTTTTTTTAATACAACAGTTAGGCCTAGCTTACATGGTCTCTTGAAATTTGTCTGCTATTACTGTCCATTTGGTAATATCACATTCACAACTATGCAGACACACATGAAGAGAGTTTAACAATCAACGATTTTCGTAGGCTTGAAAAAACAGCCACAAAATCTAAACTGCACGTAAATTTTTTGAAAAACTGAGAAACTTTCAACGTTTTTCGTAAGTGTATTTGTTTCCGATTACCGAATACCAGCCACTGTGATGTAATTGTCATACGCAAACGAATTCTTAGATTAGATCTGCAATCACCAAACGCAAAAGAACATCAAAAACTCCAACGAGGAAAATGTTTTCCATAAAATTAGGAACGTACTCAGCGGTCATGAATTCTACATACTTAACAGAACTCTTCAAGACAACGTACTCCTATATGTACACCACCTGGGGCGGATGCAGACGGTGCAATCGCTCCCCCCCCCCCCCTACCTAAATTGTAGTAAGAAAAATAATTGTTTTATTGTATTAGTTGTGTTTTAGACCTACCGGTAAGATAAGAAGAGCTTAGATTGGTACCAGATAAAATAATTTTGTTATCAACATTAATACATTATGCTAATTTTCATCTTTGTAAGCGCATAAGACAGTGCAAATTATTTCTGTGACAGTCTTTTGAAGTGTGCAAAGCTCCATTTTATCCCATACATAGTCAAAATATTGGGGGGGATGATTCAATGGACCATCCCCCCTTGTCAAATATTGGGGGGGATATATCCCCTCCATTCCCCCCCGGGGATCTACGCTTATGGGTTTTTTAAATATCCAGCGTGGGGTGTTTGCCTTTGAATCCCTTTAAGTGTGCCTCACATCGACACCCACTCCGGATTGTCACTTGTACCACATCTTTGGTATATGGTCTATATTTGGACAAAGTTTGGAAAACATCCAAGCATGGAAAGTGACTAAAGTGCCAGTCAGAGTATTAATGAAACCATTACTAGATAAATGTAAATAGTAGTAATAGTAGCAGTAATAATAATAATAATAATAATAATAATAATAATAATAATAATAATAATAATAATAATAATAATAATAACAATAATAATAATATCTTAAGAATACCACAATAATTTTCAACCGCAATACCATATAGGCAAGGCCAAATGAATTTTATTATAAAACTCGGTACAAAACAAAGATGTTTATTATTGATCTTATAAGTTCTGTACTAAAGTAAGTTTTCATAGTGACCTCAAGGCTTGTTATCCATTCATGCCATTATTTCTTCTTTACAGTCAAATCGTTACCTTGAAAATGCAATGTCATGGTGTCTGTTCAAAGAGCTATGGTTCAATATTTAAATACAATGCTTCATAGTTGTTCACTCTCTTTATATAGTACATTGCATGTTGCAATCGTTACACTGAAAATGGCGAAGGATTTGCCGAAACATGTCTGTTTTGTACCGAGTTTTATAATAAAATTCATTAGGCCTTGCCTATATGGTATTACGGTTGAAAATTATTGTGGTATTCTTAAGATATTATTATTTGCTGTCTGCTACTACACAAAATAATAATAATAATAATAATAATAATAATAATAATAATAATAATAATAATAATAATAATAAAAATAATAATCAAATTCCAGATTTTTTTTTATGATTCTTAAATGTTTTTGGTGTCTTGTTCTTAAATTGTTAAGATAGTTAAATGTTTTAACTATTTTATATATTTTTTATTCATTGTTTTTATACTTATCCCATGACTGAATGAATTTCCTTCTTGGATAATAAAATATTTTGGAATTGTGCATTGTTTATTACTCAGACATGTATTTATTGATAAGTCTGATCAATAAATTCCTGTCTTAGTAATAAACAATGTGTTCAAAATAAAAGTTAGAATCTGGTGAAGGTTTTGGCTTTTCCCTAAATTCCATTGCATGGGCCTCTTCTGTTATTAGCATAACACTGTCGCCAACACTTGACCACAAATCAGTAAATCACTTCGTGGTATAAAATACTAAAGACATACTATACTGTAAAATTATTTGATAGTCTACTAATAAATATGTAGCCTATCTGTATAACGGTAAAAAAAACGAAATCTAGACTTAGGCTCGTCGGCCATAGTTGAATTGAGTGACTCACAGTTACTGTGGTACTTCGGATCAGCAGGCGTCGTCGGTCAAGCAATTCTTGGGGGTGGGGGTTAAGCCTGGTCCCGCCGTCGTCCGAAGCCACAATGAGGTGGTTAGAATAAATATATTAATCTGCAGATCATCCAATAAAGATAATTGTGATTGTAATGATATACTTTATATAGGCCCATCGTATTTCCCATGAACCCCGCCAGGGATTTTATTCCAGGTCCCTAAGCCAAACTCTAAATCCATTGGAACGGACCCTTAACTGTACATGTCGGCAAATTTCTAGAGCCACAACTGTTGGTTTATGACTGTGAAATCCTGAAAAAAAAAACTCAATTTAATCATCTTTTTTCATTTATAGGCCTATCTCTTGTCTTGTATATATGCCTATATTTTTAAATTATTCTATTTTTAAACCATATTATTTTGTTCTTGAGGGCTTATCGTTTCCTCTACACAATGAAACTTCCGATGCATATATTTCTATTTTTATCATGAATTTTCATATTACTGTTATTTTTAAATTTATGAACCCATACTGCAATATGTCATGTTCTTATAAATGTGCTGTGTGAAACAAAACTGAAACTAAATTCTTTCATGACACTCTCATTGTCGACACTAGAAAATCAGACTTGCCTTTGTATAGTAGTGTTTGTTTATGGTATTGGCCTATATAGCTAGAGTTACGATTACCGTAGTTTCTATTGTTAACAGTATGGCTTATTTAACATTACCTTCTAGAAACTGGAATTTCCATCATATAGGCCCTATTTATAAATACTGTATTTTTATCATGGATGGTAGCTACAGTCTCCTTCAGTTCATACGTTCATATTATGTGGGAAATCATACCAAATTGTACATACTGTAATTATGAACAATTGTATAATACGAAGGTAGGCCTACTGTTGCTGTACTCTGTATGAATAAAAAAAAATAAAAGAGAAAAAACGTTTGCAGATCCAATAAAGATAATTGTGATTGCAATCCCTGGTCTAACACTTTGTGTTCGGCGCACATTAAACTCCCCATACCCCACCAGTGATTTTATTGCAGGTCCCAGCCGGCTCTTTGATTTGAATTTCACAAATCAAATTAAATGAGGTCATAATCATGGGAAAACGATAGGCCTTAACATCGTTTTCACTAAATGTTATCGTTTTCCATGATTATTATTATTTTTTTTGTGTGTGTGTACAGGATACATCGTTATCGAAATCGTGCTAGTATGAACTTCTCTTATTTCTTTTATTTTCTATGAACAATTGCTTTTCAGCTTTTTATCATTGATCGTTATCGTCATAGTGTAAACAGGCCTTTACATTGGGTTCCGACCCCAAAGTAGGCAAAATTCTGGAGCCACTAATTGCTTCCGGCGAATTGTGAATGATGTTGTGAACCATCCCTGGATGGAAAAATACTGAATTTCCTCATAATTATAACATTGTTGAAACTGGAAAATCAGCATAGCATGCTGCATAGATTTATAATTTGTTAGTTTTTTATTGTTCTATTATAATGATGATCATGGATATTAATATTTCATCATCACCAATTATGTTATCTCATTTTCATTGTATGGGTTTTCATATGGGTTGCTTGAAATGTCAGAACCCTGAGTGATAACATTATCTGGTTTTTTTTTATTATTATCATTATCATTATCATGATTATTATTATTATGAGCAGCTAACAGCAGCTAGAAGGTAGGCCTATTTGTTGCCGCTGTCTTGTTTATATAGGCTACTCTGCATGAAGACACACGAATACCAGGAAAATAACAAAGTTTAAATTTGTTCAATCAATTGTCAGAGTTTTATGACATTCAGTGGTGACTTGTTATGTCGTGTACTCACAACCACCATAAAGAGATATTGATAGTATAATATTATAGGTCATATTTTTGTTCAGGGTACAAAAAAGACACGAAAACAAACATTTTGGAATATTCTATTCCTTTCAAGGGGTAAAATGCAAACCATACAATCAATCAACGAACATGGATATTGCAGTTGTCATCGACAGATACTTGACTAACCCTAAAAATTTAAATAGAAGGTTGTCTGTGCAATACACAATACTTTGAACTGGGCCTAAAGGTACAAATGAATCAATCTGATGCATGATCACATTCCGTCAGTTTACCTCTGTGAGAAAACGAAACAGTTTGTGGGACTCTAAAATCGATTAAATAAACATTTCAAATCCCTACATTGGTAGAGCTTTTGGGGCTTCGCCCTTGACCCTTTTCCAGCAGATTTGGGCAGCCCCTAGGCAAGCAACTTACGCTCTCGCCGTGGCCCCATCCCCACCCGCTGTCTTGAAAATGTGGACCTTATCAAATTTGGTTGGGTGCGTTATTAAGACACTCTCCGTAACACCCCATCTACTGGATATACGGGCCTGGA